>NW_017307574.1:356858-375683 GCF_000935625.1 Nanorana parkeri
AAGGACTTACGCCGCAATGTCGTTCCACAGTTCTTCAAGTTTGCTGTCCATGTGACCACTCTGAATCAGTTCTGCTTCCTTTTTCAACTTCCTAATAAAAGAGAAATGTATATTGTCGACAAATTTATCAGCTTAATTTTTATTATTAATGCTTTCTAACACCATAATTAATTGTGCTGTACAAGGATTACACAAGGAGTAGTCAATGAAGTCATATAACAAACAAGCCTCATTGAACACGCCCAATCCACAGCTCATACGTTTCAATGGAACTTGGGTTGAAAAAAATACAGAGGCTGCCATTTCTGACCGCTTCTGAAAATGCAAATTGCCTCATTGTTTAGTAGGAGCTGGATTGCCGGCGTATCAAATAAAAATTTGATATTCAAGTAAAAAAGAAAAATAAGCAGACTAAGCAACGGGGATCAGATGTTAAAAAAGTAGATGTTAACAAGCAGTTAGTAAATGGGTACAAACCACAGTGAAGCAGCACACATTCTTAGAGTAATTATCTATATGAAGGGATAAATATGTTTTAAGAATAAAAAGAACACCTGTATTTGTCCTGTGTGTCTTTAATCAACTTCTTCAATTCCTCAATTCTTTCTGCTGTCAGTTTCCGTACAATTACATCTTCTACGGTCTCTACAACCTCTCCTCGTTCCCCTCGTTTCCGTCTGGAAATTAAAAATAAAATGAGATGCACAGTAGGGCTACAAACTTCTACTTAACAGAGCCAAATAGAAACCTTTAAGCCAGGGTCACATTGACAATTACATTTGTTGTTGACTTGTTTTTTGCTGGTCTTATTAGCAAAATATGGATTTCGATGTGCTGCAGAGGTGGATACTGCCTACAAACAATAAATCGATTTAATTAACAGTTTAGGCCTAGCTAAGTACAACTACTACCATACCACTGAAAGTTAACCTGTGCCCAGATTATTCCTACCAAAGTGCTTATATATTCCGAACAAGCAGTAAAAGCACTTTAAGACATGCCCTCATTTACCTATGTAGCCATAGGCATTGTGGAGAAACTCATCTTTATATTTTACAACAGAGACATCTCCTTTGCCCTTTAATTTTTATGGAAGCAGCCTGATAGCCCTCCATTCTCTTAAATGACTGAGGTTGATTTTAGAGTCTTTGTTGTTGTAATCTTTGGGAATTAATTACTTCACAGTACATGCATCTAGAGAGGTCAGTAAGGTTTTATTTTTAAGCTGTTTTTACTGCCTAAAAAAAAAAGGTAAATACTTAATGCACATAGTCTAGCCACAAATGCACTTTATAAAAAAAATGTGTGGTCTTTCTTTCTCAATATAAAACAGCTATATTTTCAAGCAGCACATTTTAAAGAAACATAATCTATCAGAAATCTGGGGCTGCCACTGTTGATCTCTCCTTCAGAAAATGCTAGTTGGCTGGTTATCACACTGATCCCATGACATCAATACTATGACTCACTGACCTGGAACAAGTAAGCACATTGGAAGATGTATTTACTTGCTGTTTCAGGTCAGTGACTAGGATTATAATCATGTCTGCAAGACAGTCAGGCAAAGGAAAATTATGGGAAGAAATCGTTTCAAATTTCCAAAATGTCTTGCTCAAAAGGATATCTTTCAGGTGGTACAAGAGGAATAGATACTCACTTTGGGGTCTCTGTGGTTTCCAGCAGCTCCGAGTACTGCGAGGCACAATGCTAGAAACAACACAAAATTAGTTGTAAGGAATACCCAGAGCCACTATGTAAATAATAAGAGTCAACTATAAAACTAATAGTAAATAATATCAGCAATTTTCAACATTATACTTGACTAAGGGCCCATTCAGATTTATATCTTGCTTGAAAACCTGTGTTTTACCATATGTGACCGAAAAACATGTACTGCGGTGCAATTCAGTTTAAAATAGCACATCAATGCACTAAACGGAAACACCTTCTAAGCACCTGCACTGCAGACCACCACAACACAAGGTGACACATTACCATTCGTTGTGGTGTGCTGTGTCCTTAAAAATATTAGATATCTGTTTTCACTGCGTTGGAGGGCATTGGCAACCCACTCAAATAAATGGGCTACCTTAGAACACACCTAAACCCCAAAATAAAAATGTAATTTTCTACATTTGCTAAAAAATGTTCCTAAGCTGGAAAGCTGAATTGAATGCAGCCACCACATCGAAGGACTGGTAAGCTGCAATATATTACATTTTTGTTTTTTGGTAAGTTATAATGCAATGCATGTTAACGCATGGGATAGTGTACATTGTTGTGGGTTCACATACACTTACCGAATGTGGAATCATATACACTCCAAATAGAAACTGCAATTAGGATATATGTGGAATTACCATGAAAAATATTCTACACTTAAATGTATTTACCTTCTGGGAGAACCAATCAGGAGGGCGCCCTGGTTCTGCAAAAGGTTTGATTGCACGGCTTACAGACACCCTGAAATATAAGAACATATGTTGCAATTTTTTTTACATTTCCATAGTTTATTTTATTTTGAAAGCTAAAACTATAAAATCGCGATCTGATCTAATGTTTTCAACGGGATCAGATAAACATGACAACTAAGGAGCATATTAAACTACTGCAGCTCTATTGAGTTCCATTTTAGTAATATTATATGTAAAGCGGAACTCCAGCCAAAAAAAATAACAAACTAAAAACAAATAACCAATTAAAAGATCCAATAAAGCCAGCTTTTGCCATTCATTTTTGACTTGACAGTGAAAGGAGAAGCCGCACAGCACATGTGATCATTTCTCTCTCTCTGCTTTCTCTTCTTCTCAGCACATGAACTGATGAGCTCCTTGTTCTGCTTTTTCCTCTCTTACTCCAGCCCTGGTGTACAGGGACTACAGGAGGCAGATACCAGATCTAATTCAGATACTTGCACTCCTTGTATTAAAAAAAAATACATTTAATTATGTATTAGGGCTTGTTTACACCATCTCCTGACCAGTACTAGATGCGTTTCCGCATTTACATTTATGTGCATTTTTGATGCGTCTGTGTGGGGGGTTTGATCCCATTGGTTTTGCTTGGGTTTAAAGCATGTTCCATTGCATTCTGGTGCTTTTACATTTGTTTTTGTGCGTTCCAGTGCAAAAAAACAACAACAAAAATCGCATGCTGCTGTACTTTTTTTGAAAGCTCTGGAACTGAATATAATCGTATGAACTAGCTTAATTTAAAATAATTGGAATTACTATGTATGTATTTTTGTGCAGATAAAAAGCACCACCAGTATGGAGATGGTGTGAACCAGCCCTTAATAACTACAGATCTGCATGTCTGTGTGGACTTCAATTTTATTAAAGTTAATTATTTTGACTAAACTTAAAAAATAGTAGTCAATTAGGCTGAGTTCACACGGGTGGCAGTGGCTGCTCAGCGTTCAGGAGGTAATATTGCCACCTCCTGAATGCAGTTTTATTTTAACCCAAACACGGATTTTCTGTTAAAATACCGTGCCGCAACCACGTACTCACGCGGTTGCAGTGTGGTCCCATTCATTGCAACGGCTGCATTTGACAAGCGTCACTGCTTGTCAACCGTGACATGATGTAAATCACGGCGGTCACGACAATGTATACAGCACTTGTAGTGAACAATGTCACCAGCACACCGAAAATCCTTGCAGGATCACCAAATGCTCATTTTATTGAACAGTTTGTCAGAATGAAACAAGCGCTTTTCGGGGCTGCACAGGGTCCCGTCAATGTTAAGCCTGATGAAGGGACCCTGCTCGGCCCCGAAAAGCGCTTGTTTTCATTCTGACAAACTGTTCAATAAAATTAGCATTAGGTGATCCTGCAAGGATTTTCAGTGTGCTGGTGACATTCCTCACTACAAATCTATGTATACAGCGCTGTATATAGCAGTCAATACGAGCACCCTCCCCTGTGTTTGCCCTCGTTCACACCTGAACGTTTTGTAGCGCGTTCTACGCTCGACGAACGCTCTACAAAACGCTCAAAAATATAAATCCCATTGTAGTCAATGGTCTTGTTCCCACCTTGGCGTATTTCCGCCCGTCCCTAACGCGCTACAAATGGCCCACGCCTGAAAAGGTACAGGTACTACTTTGGGCCGTTTTGTTGTGCGTTTCCATTGGGATACAGCCAAGTAGCCTTTGGAAACGCGCAACTTTTTTTTACCGCAAATCGTGGCAAAAAAACGCGCGACAGACGCGCATATGCAATACGCCTAGGTGTGAACGAGACCTTTGGGATATCCGGTAAGGAGTGCAACAAAATCTTCTCTCTTATCCAGTGTATACAGCACCACACAAAATCCTTTGCTTCAAAGCAGCCAGGGGAACATTGTCAGCTGGACAGCATCTGCATACAATCAGACAGACTTTGTTCAGATATTTTAGCAGCCGGCCTGTCAAATACAATAGCTGCAGCAGAAGGTTTCTCATTTATTGTGTATGGAGAAATCTGATCTTAGGGTATACCTAGCTTTAGACAGAATAGAGGATGCTATGCATTTTGTTAATGCAATTCAAGTACCCTGATCTTGCAATGCATATCCCTGCAATTCTGAGTTTCACAAGTGTGATCAGGACGTTAGTGTCTTTTTCCCTTGCATGGACACAGTTGGAAGACTTCAGTGTGTGACAGCACCACCTCCCTGTAGTGCCAGCTATATCACAGGTCTCCCGTGATCAGACTTCGGGTCACGTCACTCACCAGTTCTGGTCGCCGCTGCGCATGACTGAGGAGGCGAGGCACAGCTTCTCCCGGATGGACCATGGCTCGGTGGGACCTGCGTTCAGCAGCTTGTGCTCTAACCGGAGAACAGAAACATGTCAGCACATTCAGCGTAATGTTATGCAAATAAACGATAAAAGAACCGTACATGTTACCACAGTAACAACATTCGTACTTTCTATTAACTACTATATTTATTTGTCTGCCATCGCCACAATACACTTACTGCCGACCCCCGCCGCCATTTTCCTTGCCACAATACAGCCTAGAAAGGATGCGACGTCGCGGTGAGATGAGGCAATCCGAGCACAGCTGAGGCTGTCGGGAGTTGTAGTACAGTGATGGTAACGCATAGAGGGCAGTGGTCTGCATGGCTTAGTCTACACAGATACCGGTAGATTTGATCCAATATAATGGATAAGTGACTATTGGTCTCATACTTCTTGTAATTTGTCAGTTCTCATCAGGTACATCTTAAAGAATATTCATTCTCCTCTTACATTTTCACTGGGTTATCCACACAAAAAACAAAAACACGCCCATAGATGCAACTAGGGTTGCCACCTTTTCTTCAAGCGAAACCCGAACGCTCTAGTGACGGGCGGACATTTTTTGGGAGAATGAGTCGCGGCTTTTTCATATGTAAATAGTGCCATCCATTCATATGTAAATATCACAGTCAAGACTATTTTCAGTGGAGGGCCAGTAGCCGCTATCTTCATTTTGGTTGCCCCTGTCTGCCTGACATCTTGTGTCCGGTTTTCTGCTGCCATGAAACCCGCACACAGCATTCAAAACCTGCACTGTGTTCGAGATTCACGGCCCCAGTGAATTTATGTGCAAATTTGCCCAAGAGAAGATTTTTTAATTATAATGCACTGCATGGCCTTTGAACTATGTCATGCAGGCATATAAGGACCATAGCAGGGTTTTTTTTGGAGGGCTAGCCCCCCTGATTAACAAAAAAAGGGCGCACAGAGCAGCCATAGTGTCAGTGAATTGGAAGTTCTTGCAGGGAAAGCTAAAATACTGCATAGACCGAGATTGAGGTCAGTTAGAAGACTGTACTGTAAAGAACTCTAGGCAAAAATGTTCTTAACCCTTGCAGTGGGGCTACCCTTGCACTGCAAGGGTTAAGTTCTCATTTTCGTCTAGGTGCTTAAAATAAATTAAACTCACCCGAAATCTTGGAGGTGGCTGGCTGCTACTTCCAGTGTTCTAACAAAGTTTGTGGCTGCGTTAGAATGTGTGACCGGTCACGCGGTCACACATTTTAATGTAATCCCGCCCAGTTTTTTGGAGTTGGAATGTGTGACCGGTCACGTGGTCACACATTTTAATGTAATCCCGCCCAGTTTTTTCGGCGGTGGAATATGTGACCTGCAAAAGGTGAAGAATACCAATGCTTTCTCAGCTGTTCAAGGGCAGATCAGCAACGCAGATCTATGTGCAGGAGAACCGATCTGTCCTGGAACAGCTGATCGGTCCTGAAATGTGACTTTGTGACTGCGATCTCACATTCCACAAAGTCTTTTAGAAGTGATATTTCAAGACCGATCAGCTGTTTCAAGGCAGATCGGTTCTCCTGCACATAGATCTGCGTTGCTGATCTGCCCTGGAACAGCTGAGAAAGTGTTGGAATTCTTCACCTTTTGCCGGTCACATATTCCACTGCCGAAAAACTGGGCGGGATTACCTTCAAATGTGTTACCAAGTGACCGGTCACACATTCCAACCCAGTCACAATCTTTGATAGAACACCGTCCTTGAAGTTTCTCTCCACTGCAGCGATAGTATGTCCCGCTGCAGCAGTAGTGTATAGAATGTGATGACTCAAGTATCCTTATGCCGCTGCAGAGCAGGGGTAGAGAGACTTCAGGGACCGGTCTAAGAGCAAGCTAGCTCCAAGGATCTGATGATATAACATTTTTATTTTAGGACCTAGACAAAGCAATCTTTCCCAACATCAGTGGCCAGCTTTCCGTAACTTTTTTGACAGTAGTCTGCCTATTAGCTCTGAAAATGGCCAGGATTCACTAACCGTATTCCATGAAGTACATCCGATGGGCTCAGGGAGTTACTTCTGCTTCTAGGACCCAATCACATGGGCTTTTATGAGCTGGCAGTGGATTTCTGGAATCTGTCCCTAGATGCAGGTAACCTCGAGATATGCAGATACATGTGGATAGTGTTGGTCAGCCTGTCATTGCTTTGTAGAAGCTGAGCAGCTGGAGCTGTCCGGAACCACCTTTCATTCCAGCCGCAAGAATCCACAGATCCCCTGCCAGCCCATAAAAGTCTGTATGAATGGGGTCTAATGGTTTAAATTATCTAACATACACAGCAAACATAACAGCTAATTGATAACTATGAATAGCACAAGCAGAGCTGTGCTGGGGACATGTGGTGCATCTTGGCACCTATGTCCAAGCAACCAACGATGCTCTGCGGCCTGGTGACTTTCTCCAAGTAACCAAGGATGCAGTGCAGCCTGGTAGCTTTGTCCAAGCAATCAACGATGCTGTGCGACCTGGCACCTTTCTCCAAGCAACCAATGATGTTGCGCAACCTGGCACCTTTGTCCAAGCAACCAAGGATGCTCTGTGGCCTGGCACCTTTGTCCAAGCAACCAAGGATGCTCTGTGGCCTGGCACCTTTGTCCAAGCAACCAAGGATGCTCTGTGGCCTGGCACCTTTGTCCAAGCAACCAACTAAGCTGTGTGGCTTGGCACCTTTCTCAAAGCGACCAACGATACTGTGCAGCCTGGCACCTTTCTCAAAGCAACCAAGGATGCTCTGTGGCCTGGCACCTTTGTCCAAGCAACCAACTAAGCTGTGTGGCTTGGCACCTTTCTCAAAGCGACCAACGATACTGTGCAGCCTGGCACCTTTCTCAAAGCAACCAACGATGCTGTGCAGCCTAGCAACTTTTTTAAAGCAACCAACAATGCTGTGCAGCCTGGCACCTTTCTCAAAGCAACCAACGATTCTGTGCGGCCTGCATCCTAGGGAGAGAGACAGAGGGGGTGGAACAGGGCTCCCTCTGTGTAGCTACTGATGGTTGTTGTTTCAGGGAAGTGACTGGGGGCTAATTTAATATTCGTCTCCTTGCTAGATGTGTGGTCAGGCAGCGGCGGGGAAAGGCTCTGTCAACCACTGAAACTCAGCAATGAAACAAGCTAGAAAGATGGGACAAAGGTACTACATGCACGTTGTCAGCAGGAGGATAGGAGGAAACAAGAAAATGTGTAGTGAGACATCTTCTTTAATGCTTTTAAGGTGGGCTTATGTTTTATTTAGCATGCATATGCTGACTTTAGTTCTGCTTTAGGCCTCATTCACACACAATGCAAGCAAATTTGTATATTGCGTATATACGAGCGTCTATGCGTATATGCGTGCACTATTTGCATTCCCAGAATGCATAATTCCTAATGGAAATTTTAATGAGCTGTACGCATATACACACGCGCAAACATGCGTATGCACGTAAAATACGCAGAAATACGCTGCCCAGGCGCATCTCGGTTCCATTCTGTTTTTGCGCATATATACGCTATGCAAATAAACGGCTCCATACGCGGCTTTGTGTATGGAGCCATTTATTTGCATATGTTGCGTATGGTACATGGTATGTGCAGAAGGCCTTAAAACGGAGCTTGCAGAAAAAAGCAAGGTCCACTTTTTTTTAATTAGGCCTCTCACTCCATTCCAAAAGGCCTATCATAACTATTAGTGGGGTGGGCTTGGTGGAAACCCAGTTGGATGGAGTTTGGCCAAGCCTGTCAGTGGCACCCCAGCCCCCCCCCCTCCTCCTGACCCCCCGATCAGTTGCAGCTGGGACATTCCCCACCCCAACAGCTACACATAAGGGAATGCCCTGGGCACAAATGATCAGGCTGGGGCAGGGTATTAATCAAAGTACAGTTTTGCGCAGCCTTGGTCAAACTAGGTTCACACCAAGCCCACAAACATCTCTAATACCTAATACAAGACTGATCACATTACAGCAAAGGGTAGTCAATGTAAGCATGCCAGCTGTTGTGGAACTACAATTCACATGCAGCATTGCAAGACTCTGAGAGATAGCACTATGACTCCAAGAGACAGATGCATTATGGGATTTGTAGTTTTACCATAGATGGCCTACGGAAGTTGCCTTTCCCTCAGCCACCTCCTATAGAAAGCACATGCTCCACCCTACGCCGCACTTCCGCCGGACGTTGTGGAAGAGTGTAGAGAACACGTGTGTGATAGTGGCTCCCAGTTTTCAGCATGACCAAGGTGAAGAAAGAGAAGCGGCGGGATGACGAGGAAGAAGCGGAAACTGCACCGGAGCAGACACATGAAGAGACACCGACCGTACTCAACCCCATCGCCCAGCCGCTCGCAGGACGGAAACTTACCAAGAGACTGTACAAGTGTATCAAGAAAGGTATAGACGGGGATGTGGAGGGCGTTCAGAGCTGACAATGCACAGCATATCGCACTAAGCCGGCCCTGCTATTTGATCGGAGCGGTGTGTTGTATAATGGAGAGTGTAATATGTAATTGTTGCTCGAGTGTGGGCTCCTGCTAACCCAGGCATGTATAACATGTAAAGGCCGCATGAGGCTGTGTATTGGAGAACTCTCCAGATTTACATTGGTAGGGATCAGTCGGCTAGGAGCAGGGTAGCAGAACGTAGAGAGATCTGACACCAACTTAAATTGCAGCTAAAAAGCATAAAAACTTCTTAAAATGCTCACTTGCAGCATTTGTCCTGTCTTCACCAGCAGCTGTGTTAGTACGCAGCCACGTGTGCTCTGAGGGCGCTGCACGGAAAACTGCTCTTTGCACTTTTTTTTTTTTTTATGTGCTAGAACTTTATTGAAATATGTCAAAGCCACATTTCATTCAGATCTTTCGGCCTCAGCATGGTTCGGTGCCATGGATTGCATGCCATTACTGCAAAGTGTGAACTGTGCTGATTGTAAACCAGGCAAATTGCCTTGTCTTTGCTCTGGGTGCTCCCTTTACCTATACAGCTTTTTTTGTAGCCGTGGGGGGATACTTCAGAGCAGGGGTGGGCAACTCCAGTCCTCCAGCTGTGCTTTAACTACAAATCTCAATATGCTTCTGCCTCAGTCATTGTTGCAACTGTCAGTCTTGCAATGCCTCATGGGCCTTGTAGTTCCACAACAGCTGGAGGGCCAGAGTTTGCCACCCCTGCTTTTAGGGTTTTTTTGCGAGGCATAACACCACAGCTTCAAATTTTCGTATGAAAATATTTGTATTTTACATATTTAAAAAAACGCATGTGAACACACACACACACACACACACACACACACACACACACACTTAAACCCATAGATCATATGTATTTCCATTAGAGCTCAGTGCATATTCAGTGGGAGATCAGTCCCAGTGTCCAGTCCCAATGCGTTTCACACATTGCTTCATCATGGGATCATGGACTAATCTAACAAGAAATGGTATATTCAATCAATTCATATAGATATAAAGCATGGGTATATTGCAAAGTGTATAGATATGTGCTTTGGCAGTTAGACCGAATAGAGGGAGCCCCATCACCATTTCACACCCGGCACTTACCACCCACTACGAGTGTCTGGATATGGGCAGTGTTCCCTGTGTAGACGGGGAGCCTAATCCACTGACAAACACTCCGTCCAGATTTGTTACAATTATTTAACAATTGTATTGTTATAGGGTCACTTAAGTGACAGCTCTGTGCATATATGGGCTGCTTCCATCAAATCCAAGATGGCTGTGCCCCGCAGCAGGCTCCAGGCTTTTGGGTGTCTATTAAAGGCAGGACCAGCACATGTCATTGTCCTTCTCTCTGTGTGGGAGTTGGGATATTTCTCTTGTGCCAAATCAAAGTGGAAGGAAATTAGCAGTGTGGCTTCTGTGGTGCTAGTCACTGTCAGTCACCTTCCTACATATAGTGACATGAGACCATATAGGGGTGTTGGTGTGGCCAGGATTAGGTCACTTAAGCTGACCATACATTCTGCTAATTTCGGCCGGCTTTTGAGGAACTGGCTGAAATAAGCACAGTGGGTGACGCTTTCTGCACCCTTTCAGTTGGCCTCCCTTAAACAGGGTTTAATTAGCTGATTGGAGGAGCGGGTCAGGTGCATACTTGGTCAGCATTAACATGTTGCCATCCATTTAATTTCCTTTTTTTTTTTTTTCTTACAGCCATCAAGCATAAGAATATTCGGAGGGGTGTAAAAGAGGTGCAGAAGTTCATCAATAAAGGAGAAAAAGGGTAAGTTAATCTCTAAACTTTACATAAAACATCAACTCATGTAGATGTTTGTTTATATCATTGAAGAGACCGTCACTTAAAAATATAGAAAGCTGCTTGAAGGTATAAAGTGTAGGCATCTAGATGGAAAGATGAGTGGATCAATGCAGCCTACCACCAAAAGCTAGTAGTAGTCTCATTCCACTGGACTTCATCTGTAATGTTGAATAAGCAGGAACTGAAGAGGATTTGTGGGTGGAGACTGAGAAGACACGCCCTCAGCATGTTGTAGTCCTTCACATGAACCAGCACAGAGGGTGGCAACTTTTCAGCTCGCATAGGGACCATGAAGAAGAAAAGTAGCCACCCTCTGGCAGGAAGTTGTGGCTGGAGAAAAATAAAATGTATGTTGGAGCATTTAGAGCTAAACAATGAGAAGAAAATGTAAACCGTCTGATTTTTTTTTATATATCATAGAAGTTATTTTATTTCGGAGTTTAGTGTCGCTTTAACATTACACAGCAAGACAGGTTACATTTATTTATGCAATGAAGTAGTAAACTTTAAGTATATTCGTGTATTTATTCATAGTTTACTAAAGTTATGTCTTGCACTTTGTCACTACTTGTAAGTGACACCTAGCCATCAGAGCAGTGTTGCGTTAGAATACTGGAGCTCTATCAGGACCCTAATTACTAGAGGTCAGAACAGGGTTCTTTTGGTCTGAAATTAGAGAAATCCCATTAATTTGACTTTTTTTTGCTGCATAATGTTGAATGATGTTTTCTATTTCAGAATCGTCGTGCTTGCTGGAGACACCCTTCCCATTGAAGTTTATTGCCATGTGCCTGTCATGTGTGAGGATCGTGGAATTCCATATGCATACATCCCATCCAAATCTGTGAGTGTCCCAATGATATTTTGCAAATACATTAATTACCTTTAAAATTTGTTCTGTTAAGTGCATTTCATTTTAACCCTTGACTACTATGGTCTTAAACTATGTCTTGGCAATCACAGGGTTCAAACATGCATGTAAAATGTAATAGCTGGCTTTTTTTTCTTTTGTAAAAATGACAAAGGGTCCCTATACAGGTAAAAAAAATCACTTCTACTTTGGCCCAGTTGCCACTGAGACAGAGTAGGCATTAGGAGACGAAAAGAACAGATGTCTCCAAAAAGACAACCTGTCACTTATTTAGAAATTGCTGACATATTGAGGAAGTGACAGGTTGTCTTTATGGAGACATCCGTGTTCTTTTAATCTCCTAATGCCTCCTGTCTCAGTGGCAACTGGGCCAAAGTAAAAGTGATTTTTTCTTTTAGCCTCACCAGCCAAGATACAAAATATATATTTTTGTATCTTGACAGCTTCCCTTTAATGTGAAATTGTCACATATGTGCTTGTGCAAGAATGCGACTTCCTTTGACTATTTACTTTGAAAGCAGTTTTATTAATCTTACTATGTTTTTGTTGATATTGTAATGCAGGGCTCAAAATTTCCAATCGCCAGTGGCGAGTAAAATGAAGTGAGGGCAAGTGAAAGTTTGGGTCTCCAAGTACCGGTCCGCAGGCCAACTCCAGCCCGCGAGCCAGTACTATGTGACCCGCAGACAGCTGACATGTCAGGCACACGGTCACAGACCGCGCACCTGACTTGCGGGAGCAGCTCCACGGTCTGCATCTGTGTCGGATGCAGACCGCAGAGCCCATACACAAGTGACACTCCTTCCCAGGCAGCTACATAAAAAAGGTTATGGAGGGGAGGTGGAGCTGGGCCAGCATGGAGAGAATTAGACACTTCCAGAAGATGAGGGGGTGTGCTACGGAATTGACTTGGATAGTTACATTTTCTAGCAGGTCCAAAGGCACATTAAAAGTGAACAAAAAATGGGGTGGAAAAATGCTGCATTTAAATACGTGATTTTTATCTGACTTTTACCATTGAACAGGTTCCCTATAAGGACTCGACACTCCTCAGTTTAAAAATGACTGTGTTTTGACATCTGTTTATGCAATCTGATCTTGGACCTTTTATGTAACAGTAATTTACCAACCATTTTCTTGTTACTTACAGGACTTGGGTGCAGCAGCTGGCTCCAAGCGGCCTACCTGTGTTATATTGATCAAGCCAAACAGTGAATACGAAGACTCGTACAATGAATGTATGGAAGAAGTGCAAGCATTACCATTACCATATTGATTGAGAACTTTTTGGAGGAATAATGAAAATAATTCAATTATTTTGCTTTTATTTTGAATTGTACAGTTAGATTTTTCTTGTTTTTGCCAGATGGGGCATTTTAGGTATTTTTGTATACTTCTGTATTTTGTCTAAGTTGACTGGTTTGTGTGTAATACATACATTGTAATGGACGCGAACCTTCGTTGACTGCAACAAATTAAACTGCCCACTGTGTATGGGGCTAAACACACTTTCACTTGTCTTCATAAATTTATAGTTCGTACATTGGTGTGTGTCTGTGGGAGCACCCTCAAAACACATGTACAACACGTGCATAGGTTTGAAGCAGCCTCTTAAAGTGCAAGTAAACTCAAAAAGTAAAAATTTGTTATAGGGATAATTTAGAAACTTTGTTGGGCTTAAACAGTACCTTCTGAAACATAGCAGTGCACTTCCATGTATGCAACTGTGCATACTTGCTATCTGCAATGTCAGATCTAAGGCACTGCTGCCTCTGACTGATGTCACTATTGTGCTGCTTACTCCTTGCTTGAAGCTCTGACATGAGGAAGAAAATAAACAGTGCAACACAAGTCATGGTAAGTCAGTAATGGGGGAAAGATCAGCTGCAGGAGTTGTCCTTTGTCCTCTTTCTGCCTTTTTTGGGGGGTTTAGTTCTCTTTTAAAGTCAACTTCAGAACATTTATTTTGGTTAAATATATATTTTCAAGAGACAATTGGGTTGAAATGTAGTACATGGTATACAAAATGCAGCCCACGATAAAAGAGGTACAGCACAATGTGTAAACCTTACTAGTTTGATTTAAGAATTATAGGTATAACTAAGGAATAAATAAGTAGATGCAGAAGTGACGGAGGGGACTGCTAGCTCCACATCTGTGAATAGTACTAGCAGTGAGTTATAGACAATACGCACCTAGCTGTACGGCTCGGGTAATATGGCATTGCCAAAGCCACTTTTCCCCAGTCATCTTCCAGGACAGCCATCGAGATATAGGCTCCGCCTGCCTGCAGACAAAAGTAGGTTAGGGGGCTTAGTTTTTTTTTTCAGTTTAGTGGGAGTCAGAGAAGTGCAACCAGAGAAGCCGCTGAGCACAGAATTTTTCTATAGGGTGTCTGAATCCAAAGCTTAAAGCTTCCTTTTTCTGCATGATATCGTTAAGTGCTGACCCACAGTGATGTTGGGGGAGTGGTAGAGGACTTCCAGAACATAGGACAGCTCACCAACTGGTACCTAACAAGGTGTCCTAGTAGTTCTGATTTTTGCACGGCTACATTTTCTTGAGGATTTGTGGGTAAAAAGGTTTTATCCCACCCACTCGTCACGTATAATAGTATGTCCCAGGTCTCTTTGCCACTTGGTTTTGAACGTAGGTAAGTAATCTCTGAACTTTGCCTGTAGACTCGTATAGATAATTGACAATGATGTTGGGCTAATTTAGTGAGGGTACATGGTGAGGAGTTGATGGCTTAGTTATTTGGAATTGAGTTTTTTTTGCATGAGACTGACGATTGAAGACCTAGAAGCCAGTTATTGGTATGAAGCAGGAGAGGGCGGAGGCACCAGTAAGCCTGTGACATGATTTGCTTTTAGCCAAAGTGTTTGGCTAGGGGCCAAATAGAATGGGATATTAATAGGAGACGAAAAAGAATATATATTTCCCCCCAGCCACCCCCCAAGGTTAGTGGTCATGAGGCTTGCAGTTGTAACACCCTATGTTAACATTTTCTTTTTAATCCAAAGTTAATAAGTGACCATGTTCATAGCTCCTACCTCCCCGGTACCACCAATACCAATGATGATTAAGCAGTTACTGTGAGCTAATTCTGCACAGAGGTTAGAATCTCATGTGTTGCTTTCTGAACAGCAAAGCAAGTTTGAAATTTAGGGATTTCCTCCAAACCTTATTTGCTGTTAAATGAATAAAGCAATAAGTACAAGCAAGCTTGTAGAAAGTATGGCATCCAGTACATTCTATATCTATATTCTATTTCTAGATCTACCAAGGCAAGAATCTAGCTCTGCAACTTAACACCTGAAACTACACTTACAGTTTTCAATCACTTGGTTGTGGCTAAAATAGGCCTTTAATTGATCACTATGTTGTGGGATCCCTATGGTTCTCTGAGGTGTAGCAAGTAATCCCTGTAAAGGTGGCCACCTTATGAGTGTCGGATTTCTTTCGTCCTGTTTTCGTACCAACCCCCCGTTCGATCTCTGCACGACTGCCCCATCATGCACAGAGCAATGTAGATTTCGATTATCGTTCGTTAGTAATACTAATTGGCCGCATTTTATCAATCAGCAGAACGGATTTTCATTCCCCCCCCCGTACGAAAACACCACTAATCCATTGATTTTCGCACAATTCCAGCCTGACCGATCGAGGAAATTCGCCCAGTTGTACAGTAATCGTGATCGATTACTTCCCATCAACTGGCCAATTATCGTTCAAAAACGCGTTCTTCAATTTCCAAACGATAATCGCAAGGTATATGGCACCTTATGACTATGTAGCTTATTGCCTAGTGATCTTATTGTGCTCCTGATATGTGTGCAAATGATCAATCGCTGTCATTTTTAAATTCACAAATGTAAAGCTAAAATATTTCCTGCGCAGCATAAGCCTTAAAGTTCCATATACTTTTAAAAACATATAAAACCTGCTTAGTATAAATCTACCAACTGCTAGCATGAGTAAGCAGCAGGTGCATATAGGCAATATCTTCCAGGGGCTGCAATGTAGAGCTTTGTCCTGGCCCTACCTGTCTCTTGCGCCACACTATTAGCTGCTCGGTGTGATGGCCTGGATCTGAGGAATATAAAGTTATCTGCAGACACGGATAGGTTCCTACTTTCACTCTTTGCGTTATATCAAGGCTAATATGTGGTTGGTTCACTTTAAAATAGTATTCACATTCCATAATGGTGTAAATGAGAGAAATAGCTTGATAAGATTGGCTGATTGTACTTTTGCTATTAAAAAAAAAAAACAGCAACAACCTATATAGCCCTCCAGCTGCGATTAAACTACAAATCCTATCATGGCTGTGACTATCACAATCTTGCAATAACTCATGGATAACAGCTGAAGTGCCAAGGTTGCCTACGCCTGACCTATACTAACCAATCTGATGTCGCCTAGCTGTTTCGTCTGTCGCATAAGCAATTGGATGCACTGTGCAGTATCTTTCTCCTTGTCATTTACACTAGCATGAGAGAAGCGTGAATAGGATTATGTGCAAGGAGAAAAGATATCTGCTCCCAGGAACACTAAACAGATTGTGTCTGTACATGTTCTCATTCATCCAGGTCATGTTATATCTGTAAAAATTAAGTCAAGGCATCTGGACTTTCTGTATTATTCTTGAAGACGTTTGGATGACCAGTAAAATGTCTTCAAGAAACATACAGCAAGTCCAGTTGCCTTGACTTCATTTTTACAGATCTAAACAGATTGCTCTTCTTCCACCCTTGCGATGCAGAGTGATTCCAGTTCATTATGTGTATGTTTGCTTAGATACTTTGTCATTAGGGTAGCTATACACTGAGTGGCCAGATTATTATGACCACCCCATCAGTACTTCGTTGGGCCATGAGATGACTCCACGAGATGACTTCGTTGGGCCGCCTCGTGACTCCACGAGATGTTGAAAGGTGATGCGAGGAATCTGACACTGCACTGTTGCCCTTCTGTTGTCTTGTACCAGTCTTGCCACTCTCCGTTCTGCCCTAACATTGACTAGTCGCTGACGGCCACAATTTGCACGTTCAGACCCAGATTTTCGGCTGACAGTCCAGTCTTTAAACACTTTAACAATGAGCTCCTCTTCAACATTTAACGAATTCTGCTGTTTTGCTGTTACTCGCGCCATGGCTCTGAGCACCAACAATCGTCCCGCGTTCAAAGGCTGTTAAATTGCATTGTTTACCCATATCTTCAGAAAAAAAATCACTTCTACTGTCATGTTAAACAACCTGCTTAATTATTTATAATGGCCTGGCCCTCTAGCAACTTCAGCGCAAAATTATAGCTTATAGCTAATTTGCCTACAAACGTCAGGTGGTCATAAAAATCTGGCCAATCAGTGTATGCAGCCTGATTTTTGCAAGTGATGCAAAGTGATTAAAGTGCATCATTAAGTGATTAAAAGAGAACTATGGGGTAACCTTCTTTTTTTTTTTATCCCATAACTGTCTTTAGGGTCACGGGAGAACATATACTAGCCTCTTCATGTGACCCAAAGCTCATTATATAGTGGGCCATTGCCCACTATATACTAAGAGCGCCGCAGCCAGGACGGATCCCGACAATATTGTCAAAATCCACCCAGCTGGTTGACTGACAGCGGGCTCTGCCTATCTAGAGGCTGTGTCCGTTCCTCCACTCAGGGCTGGAGGATCGGAGAGGGGAGGGGGAAATCCCTGCAGGGAGGGGTGACCGACAGTCACTGCTCTCTGCAGGGAGATGATCTATAGAGTCAATGTGTGACAGTTTCTAACTATGAGGATGAGTGTAAATCACTCGCTCCACGGTTCTCATTTAAAGAAGCTCATGTATTCACATGTTTAAAAATATATGTGATCATTCAGCAGATGTTCCCTTTTCTCAAACTTTCACTACATAGTTGCAAAGATTATGAAACATCTAAAGTAGTTCTAAACCCACTTACTATAATCTAATATGAAGACGTGCAATATATTGTATAACATGTTCATATTTCAAAAGTTCTTTTCAATATTTGTATATATGTGGTCGTCACTAAAAGAATACATGCTAATCCTGCATGGAACTTCCTAGTTTAGGCTCTTTATGTTACGGCAGGGGCAGAACTACCGTCATAGCGACCCATGCGGGCGCTATGGGGCCTGCAACAGAGGGGGGCCCGGTCAGGAGCAGGCCTACAATCCTCCCGGCACATAGGGAACTGGAGCGGATGGGGCAACAATCAATCTCCGGAACAATGTCCGGATTGTAGGTGGAGACAGTGAATGGGTGGGGCCAGACGTCCTGCTGCCTTGACTGGATTGGTAGGAGAGAGGAGTGGGCGTAGTTTGGGGGAAGAACATCGGGGACATTGTGGAGGTTATGGAGGAGGTAGGGAGATATCTGCGGGTCAGCTGGTCTTCGGGAAGTTGAGGCATTGTGCTGGCCGGCCATGGTGCTGTGACAAGACTTCCCAGGTGTTTGCTGGCTATCATAGGATACCTGGGAAGTCTTGTTTGCTACATGCTGGGTCATTCATTGCTGCGCCACCAGTACTGTCCCTGCTCTCTGTCCCCAAGGGCTTGCTCACACCAATTACAGTGCATTCCAGCAGCTACCGCTCTGGAACACACTATATCATACACTAAACTCCCCCCTGTGTTCTGGGGCAGGAGGGGGCGTGGTGGTGCATTGAAGTCAATGGCACCGCAGCCACGCCCCCTGCCCACAGTGTGATCGCCCATGCTGGAATGCGTGGGAAAACAATGCCTGTTGCGATTGCCAAGAAATAGTACATGCAGCTATTTTTGCGATCGCACTGGAATAGAACAAGGGCGTTTGTTTTGCCACGCGTTCCGGTGTGCAGGGTCGGTGCTAGACTATTTTCCGCCCTAGGCAAGACCAGCTACTTG
>NW_017307574.1:375714-433413 GCF_000935625.1 Nanorana parkeri
GTGGTCAAGGCTGCGCCCTAGGTGTGGGCGATTATACTGCGAATGGGGGATGTGGCTGAGGTGCCATGTCTTCAATGCGCCGCCACGTCCCCTCCCACCCTAGAACGCAGGTGGGAGTTTAGTTTTATTTTTTGCGGGCAGAGTATGCGTCTGGAATTCAACCCCAGTACGCAGGGAAACTTTTCAACTGACAATCTGTTCAATAAAATGAACAATTCATGATCCTAAAATAATTTTAGTGCGCTGGTGACATTCTTCCCTACTAATCTTATGTGATAGCGGCGCCATCAGCAGTCATTTCAGCACCCTTCCCTATCATTGGGATTTTCGGTAAAATCCCAATGCACGGTCCACTTTTGTCACCATCAGAGCAATGATGGAGGAAATGTATGTAGACTGCAGTGCTGAAATAGGATGGAGGATATCAGTAGCTCTGAGATGCAAAAATGGGTGAAAAAAAATATGAAAACATTCTTTGAAATAAAACGCAGTTTATAATACACAGTGCTGTAGCAAACTAAATGTCATGTCAGTTATAGTTTATATTACATATGTTAATCTAAAAATATATTCCGGGCAATGAATGGGTAAAGCTAGCCATACATGGCTACATTTCTCCCATTCTGAAATCCCGACTGCCAGCTGTTGTATTTAGGCAGCTGCTCCTCATCTATCCTACATCCTATCAGATGCACTGATCTAGATGATCATTTTCCACCAGACTCCCAAGTGGTGCTTGCAGGGCCACCTACGGTTTCAATTTTGGTGGATTCAGTAGGAATCAGCTGAAGTTTTGGCAATACCCGCCCAGCTTTAGTTTTCATATCAAGGTCAATGTGCTTTTATGTCCGTGTCTCTTAACATGTTCAGTTACCAGAACCAATCAAAGTGGTTGAACCACTATTAAATTAGTAATTGATCCTGAAAGCAAATCCACAAAATGTGCCCTAGATTTAAGGCTTTAGAACAGCTGTAAACAATTACTAATCTAGATGTTCTCGGAAAGAGCTGCCAGCCTGTTGTTTAATTGATAGTTGGTACATATTCTTGGTGGGTGGTGGTTGCTCTACTGTGTCATTTCCATTAATCCTTTAACAGCTGACTGCTAAGTTTATACTGTCAGCTGCAGGCAGAGATACTGAGTACCAAGAATAAAGATCAAAGACTGTGTCCTCTGTCACAATATTCCTTTTCTGCCTGCAAGTGGTTATGTGTAGTATGGGATATGCAGTACTTGGTTTGCCTTATTACAGTAAACCTTTTTGGGTGTCTGGGGGGGGGATTCACATTGTCATTTTGTTTACAGGTATAGGGAATTCCCACCAAAGTGCTATTTCCTGCTTGTGTTCGTTACCTTATGCCGCTGTGGTATGATCAGTTTATCTGTATTCATGTGCAAATCATACCATTTTAAATAATTTAATTTGGATTTGGCATGCAGTTTTCAATGATAGTCATCTCCAATTATTCTTTGAGCATCATGTTTTTAGTTTTAATGTCCCAGGCTTACTTTAAAGCTGGACTCTGCAGAAATATAAAAAATAGTGGGAGCTAAACTGCAAGGCATACATGATATTTTTTTTTTCAAGGGGAACACCTTATCCCTTCCTACCACAGGCTTCTCTTCTCCGTGTGATCAATCCTTCTCTTTCCATCAGTCACAGGCACTCTGCATAATGTACAATGTACATACATATGTATTGCAGAGCTACCTGGGACATACTGTCTGAGCTTTCAGTACACCAACACACCACTCACAGACCCACATATGTTCTGAATACTACTAAATTTTGTTCTAAACATAGAATATGACAGTAAATGTTGGGCAAACTTTACACTATACGTTCTGGTTGTAATTCAGTTTAAAAGCTACAGAGGGTGAAAGTGCTCTTTACAGGGTAGGATCTGTATTGTGACCAACTGCATCAGTAGATGCCTCAGTATAACTGATGTACATGCTGGTTGCTGCCAAAGTCCCTAGATAAGAAGCTATTTCATCTACAGCAATGATGTGTACATACGTTTGATGTTATTACAGAACAAATAGCAATATTTTTTTCAGTAACTAAGCTTGAGGAAGAAGGTATTCCTTTTATAATTTGGTTTGAAATTATTATAAGGGTTTGTTTTTTTTTTTAGTAGTAGCTGTTAAAGCCACAGGCACATATAGTATATGGTGGTTTTATATTCAGAGCACTGAATTTGCCAAAAATGCTGGTCTGGTAAAATAGTATGTAATTGGTGTAATAAGTATGATAAACCAAATATTTGTTTGTCTATAAGACGCAATAAGTGTTCATTATATTGCAGTATTGGTTGCTGAATAAGCACATTGTGCAATACTTTTTATTTAATTTAAGGAAAAACAATTTCAGTAGCAACTCTCTGTTCTGTATAAATGTACTCCATAGGAAAAGATTTGCAACAGTAAGCCAGTAACTTCAACAGGAGGGTAATATTCTGCTAAATCCTGTATACAAAGAGTGTTGCCATGGTTTAAAGAAAGGAAAATTCGCATTTCTGGCAATTTTAGAAAATCATAGCTGGTAAGTGAGTGAATTGGCAAGCTCATTATTAAATTTGATTATATCAGTTTATACACTAAAGATCCTAATCGTCAGTGCCCTATTCACAAGAAGCCTCACCCTCTAATATTTGCAACTAAAATCTCTGTATTTAATGTGAATTGTTGAAACAGTGTAGATATTATATATTTTTTTGCTGACTAGCTAGTAAGTGTGCTGGGACATTTTTGTGTTGTGTTATTCTGTGAACTGTTCACCTTGTTTTAAAATGCTTGATTGGAGCAGTTGGCATTTTTGTTTTGCTCAGCGGAACAGCCACACACATTATGTTGAGGTGGGCTAAAGTAAACCAAAAATCCACCAACCTAGAAAGGAATAGGTTCCAGCTTTCTTAATATTCATCTTTTTTATATTAATAAGCAGACTAGAGTCTGTTTCATGTGTACTCAGATTTACATATAGAGGCAATGAGTTGTATGGTTGCACCAGAATACTAAATTACAGCAGCAGGTCATATTACATGTGAAATCTTTCAAGTGAATCTTTATTATTGCTCAACTCAGGCTTAGTGGTTAGCACTTCTGCCTTGCAGCAATGGGGTCCCCCAGTTTGTATGCTGGTCAGGACACTCTCTGTAAGGAGTTTTCCTGTTCTCCCTGTGCTTGCGTGGGTTTCCTCTCACACTGCAGACATGCTGGAAGGTTAACTGACTACTGTGAAAAATTGGCCCTGTGTTGTAGGGACCTTAGATTGTAAGCTCCTTGAGAGCAGGGACTGATGTGAAGTATGTATAGAGCAGCGTAAATTGTAAAATATGTAAATACCTGTAATAAATAAAAAGGATAGATTTGAAGACAAACATTTTCAGTGCCTTTACTTCCGCACTCTGGGTACCTTAGAAAAACATTTAAAAGAGAACTATGGGGGTAAGTGTTTTCCCCCATAGTTCCCTTTAGGGTCACGGGAGGACATATACCAACCTCCTCCCATGACCCAAAGCTCAGTATATCGCGGGCAATACTGAGAGCGCCGCAGCCGGGACGGATCCCGACAATACTGTCAAGACTGACTGAGATTTCTTTTTTCTGTTGCAGTTAACACTTACAGGTCCCTATACCTCCCCCAGCATGTTTCCTGTTAGCACTGAAGCATAGCTGATTGGCTCCTTGCGTTGCTTTTTCCTCTTCCAGCCTGAACTCTGTTGTACAGTGGATTGCATGAGGCTGATACTAAGTCAAGTTCAGGTACTTACATTGCTTGCATTAAAGAAAAATATATTAATGCCTTATTAATGACTACAGAGCGGCTTTAATTTGACTCGACAAACATCAAATTAAACATCATTGTAAAATCATACTCCAACCACTTGCAGATCTAAGCATCACTGTTCTATGATAATAGTGCTGCATCCCCTCCCAGAATGGAATGGCATAATGTAACACAGCATATCAGCAATTCTTTAGAGGCATGTATGGAATAGTTCCGGTGTCCTTTGTGGGACTCCAGGGAGAGGTTGGCTTCGTTTCTGCTTTACCTGCCAAGTTTTGGAGACACCCACTGCAATTCACTCTCTCAGATCTTCATCTCAGCAGCTGTCAGTGACATGCGGGTACTTGCTCCAAAGATTCAATGTAATTCTCACAGTAGAAAAATCAAGCTAGACAGCTTGTTGTTTTAATGTGAACATAACAAATGGGTAAATTCAAGAACATGCTCAGGAAGGACAAGAGTTCAGTGAGTCACCTTCAAAGGCACATTGTGATGTCTGTCATGACTAACTTCCTAGTAGTTTGTCAGTACCAGGTACACATTTTTTATTTTTGTACTTTACATTCTCAGTATGCAAATTGGTTCCTAAGGTGACAAATTCTGCATAATTTCAGTGTTCATAGTGAGACAGCTAGACTTTAGTCCGGTTAAGGGGACCGAGAGAGGGTTAGGAGATCCTGCATGGTTAAAGCCATAAAACATTGGGGTTTATTTTATTTTATTTTTTAAATCCACACGTCGGCTCAATAGATCGGGAAGTGAGCGAACGCATACCATCATCTCCTTGCAGAGAGGGGTGACCGTCAGTCACCGCTCCCCGCAGGGATTCTCCCCCCCCCCCCTCCGATTCTCCAGCGCTGACTGGAGGAACGCACAAGGGAGGGGGCGGGTACAGCTGGCTCTGCCTCTAGGCAGAGCCAGTTGTCATTCACGCAGCTGGGTGCATCTCGACAGCATTGTCAGAATCCGTCCCGGCTGCATCGGTCTCAGTATACCGCGAGCTGTAGCTCACGATATACTGAACTTTGGGTCACGGGAGGATGCTAGTATATGACCCCTAAGAGAACTATGGGGAAAAACACTTAACCCATAGTTCGCTTTTAAAGTAGTATTTGCCCCATCTGCACACTCTAGTGCCACAATCTGTGTCCTCTTCCAGACTGATGTTCTGTATCATTCAACCCACTTACACAGAGAGAGAGGCTGAATTCACCCCTTTGCGTTAACATGTGAACCCCATTGTGTTGCTGTCCATTTTGATGGACCTGCATTTAAGTGCACCACAGTGCATAGACGTGAACGATCTATGCGTTGTAATGTGCTAAAAATGAGTGAAAAAGAGGTAGTACAAGTGTGTTGGTTGGCTGTGGCTTTAATACTTTCAGAGGTACTGATGTGGAACAAGCACACAATTTAGAAAGTTAATGCGATAAACTCTTAATCTGCAAATTTGTTCCAGGCTTGAGCATCAAAACCTAAGGATCAGAATGGCTGCAGGCAAATTAGCATTTCCAGAAGAAAAAAACTCAGCAACAGTAGCCTACATAGTCTGTTAACGCAGGCTTTAACTTAGGGGTTGGTTTACAAAAAGAGTAGAGCAGGGGTGCCCATAAGGTCGATCGCGTAGCGATCACTGGTAGATCGCCATGTCCTCTCCTCCCGCCGCTTCTCTGGATCCCCGCTGCTCCCCCCAGCGGGGATCCGAGAAGAAGTGAAGGAACCGGCGGCGGGGGAGGGCGGAGGACAGAGCCGCTAGGTGTGGGGTGTGGAGCTGTATTGAAGTCAATGGCATCGCCCACATTGCGATCACCCGCACTCGGAACGCAGGCACATTAGGCCTGCATTCCGGTCCAGTGCGATCTGCAAAAATAGTGCTCACAGCATTTTTGCGGATCGCACTGGACTGGAACACAGGCACTAATGCAGGCGATCGCACTGTGGGCGAGGGGCCTGCCTGCGGAGCCTGGCTACGGTGCCATTGACTTCAATGCACCACCACGCCCCCTCCCGCCCCTGAATGCAGGTGTTGTTTCGTTGGTAGATCTCAATGAGCTCGTCATTTGAAAAGTAGATCTCCAGATGAAAAATAGTGGGCGCCCCTGGAGTAGAGCATGTTCACTTTGCACAGAGAATTTTCACTTAATTTAGTGTGCAAGGTAAAGCTATGAGCTACTCCTTTACTAAATCAACCCGTGTGTACAATGCACGATAATACTGGCAGCCTACTGGATGAATATTCCTGTGGATTAGCCATCCTTTGAAATAAATGAAATCCGTCACATTAAAAGTCACATACCCTGTCTGCTTTAAAAAATATTTATATATTAAAATATTAAATATTGTATCAAAATGCAATTTATAGTAAATATGTCACACATCATGTTAACTGGCTATTTGCGCAATAATTGGAAAGCTGCCATATGAGCCTTGCCACACCTTGTTATGCCAGATAAAACAATAATAAACAGCCATTTATAAATTAGAAATAGAAAATCCAATTTATTTGTACCTCACACAAATGTTTCACATTTAAAATCTGAAAATAATAAAGAACAAGAAGGAAAACACAAAAAATGAATGTAAAACAAATCTGTTTACTACGAAAAACTGTAGTAGTTATGGTCAATAAAACGTATCCGTTAAAAGACTTCTGTCCTCCTCCAAGTGTCCAAAGGCTGGTCTAGACTAGATTGATTGGATTCTGGTTAGCTAAATCAGAGCTTTATTCATTTCCAATGATTGGTACAGTTCAGATACAAGGAGGATATTTTCAAATGTCTTATGCAATGTGACAAGTCATGAAAAAAAATACAGTGTAGACGACACTAAATAATGTTTTACTCCTTTAACTATGCTTTCAGAAGGTAAAATTTCTGGAGTCAAGTTCTACTTCAACCATACAATATTTCAGACTGGATGTACATTTTTGTCATAACCTTATTAATCTTTCAGGTCAGTCTTTAACATAAAGGTTTTATGATGCAGTTACTCTTGCATAACCTGTTTTGAAATCCAATAAATACAGCAAGCAGCCACAAAGAGAAAAGACCAGCTTTGTCAAACAGGTTGAATTGACTTAGTCATGCCAGACTAATAAAGCTTTTTATTCCAAAGATCACAAATCACATATCCTAACAAGGTGAATTGGCCACCTTCTTGCCCAAAAACTCAGCTTTGAGCAGTGATTCTCAAACTGGGGGGCACTGTGGCACTGCAGGAGGGCATGTTTCGATGGATGCCGCAAGTTCCAGGTTTGCATGTGTATACAGAATTGGCAAATAAATACAAAAATAAATCTGTACAGGTGGGGGGTGGAGAATAAAAAGTTCAACTGCTTCCAAAGCAGACTATAAAACAGAAAAGGAATGAGAATCGCTGACAGTGTATAGACATCAGATAATTGTCACCAAATACTGCTTGAATTGGCAAAACCATAAAATTATTCACGTATCTATGGGAAGATCTCGCCAGATATTAGGCTCAATTCAAAAAGCTAACACACCACAATAAGGAAGCTTAATTTTCAAGTTTTTAGCCAATGAGATTTAAAAATGACAGAAACAATGAAAATATAGATCTTATCCTGGTTGTAAAGTGGACCTGAAGATTTCCTATGTTATAAGGAACATCTAGAAATGTTATTGTGCCTAAACAGTACCCATAGTTAGCTTTATTTTGAATTCCTCCTTCAAAAAAAGCACTGTACTTCCTGTGCCTGGGAACTTCCATTGTTAGCCTCATTGCTGTATATCTGTGTGAGATCATCAAGGCACTACTGCCTCTGACTTGCTAGTCTTGCAGGATTTGGAGTGGATCTGGTGATGAGTACTTTGTTGTTCACAGTTCTTCCTTCTGGCGGAGAAGCTGTACCTGAGGAATCTCCCTGCTTGTGCTTAAATTATTCTGTTTTGTGATGTCTGCACCTCTCCTGCTGCATCCTGAATATAACCCAACCATCAGGGGTTCTGACATAAGTCATCATCAGTTCTGACCTGATAAAGCCCTGCTTCCCTACCAACATGGCCACCTCCACATGGAGACAGTGCAGAACAACGCATGTCAACAACAGAAAAAAAGTTACCTGCAAGGAGCCTACAGGCAATACTGGCAACTAGTGCTTTGCGCTCTGCTTGCCTTTTAGGGCATCCTTAGCTTAGGTCTTCTTTGTGAATCAAACCCATTTTCTGCAAACTGTTCTAGATGCAAAATTTTGCAAGGTTATATTTTCTAGCCAATAGCCTACTATTGCCCTAAGATCAGAGTCAGGATTTCTACTTTGGAGAACATAGCTTGTTATCTACCTGCTGAATCAAGGTAGCAACATTCAGTGATCAATATAGAGAGTAAATAATCTAAGAACCATTTACTCTCTATAGCCGGCTTAGCAGAAAACTTTTAGTAGACTTTTTTTGCTGTGGCTTTATTAGTTTGTCATCACCTAACAATTTCAGTGCTAAAAGCTCCTAAAACATAGGTTTGTCTTCACAGATGATATAAAAATTAAAATAAATGTATTGTCCATAGTGCCATAACCAAAAGGTATATGTGGCCAGAGACAAGAGGTAAAGTTCCACATTAACTTTACACATCAATTTCAAGAACATTGCCTGTTCTCATTGTCATGGAGGAGTTTTCGCAGAAATACCCTTATGACTGTAAATCGATATAGTCTTGGAATCCAGTGTTTATTGTTGTATGAAGTCATAAATCGGTTCTTCCCATGAAGTCATAAGGGGTTCTTCCAATGCTAGTAACTTCCTCCATGTAATACATGCAACGTCACTTATTAGCTGAAGTTCTTATAACTTCTATAAAACCACTTAATTTTCCATTGCCTACTTGACAGTGGCAGAAGACTCGTGTTGATCAAGTGTCAATGAATGGTCTGACTTCAGGGTGTCATACCATAAATCCCACTGAGCACAGCAGTTGATTCTGAGAATAAATGAGGCTTACTCACAAGTTCCCATCACATAAATAAAACAAAGTTCTGTCACCCTGTACAGATTTTAGCTTAGCAGTAATATCACAGCATTCCGTGTTTCATGTTGTCTCAAATGATTCCAAAGCATCCATCCACAGTGACGGGGTGCTCGGAGACTGTACTGGGACATGTCTTAGTTCTTGGATCTGCTTCTCAAGAGCCTGATTACGATAAAACATTTCTAAGTAGCTGGCTTGGATCTCTTTCTGGTACCTTAGTACCTTATCCTTTTCTTCTTTCCATGTTTTTCTTTCATTCTCAAAATTCAGCATCTGGGCCTCATTCTGACGTCTCTCCAATATCAACTCAGCCCTTAGCCTCTCTGTGTCCACAGGCTCGAAACCTTCTTTTGGGTTACCATGAGTGTCCATTAATGAAGCTGGAGAAAGTTTGTCTTTGGCGTCCTCAAAAGCCTGAAGATGGGCTTTTAGATCGGTCGTCTCTTTTTCTTTCTCTCTAGCGAATGCTTTTGCCTCCCGAAGTTTTGTCTTCATCAGGAAGAGCTCCCCCATTTTCTCCGTAACTTCAGCTTGTGAATCTCTAAGTTGCCGTTTCAGAAGAGAGATCTCACCAGCTTTCTGAGAAATCTGCAATATAAATTAAATCTAATTAATAAAATTATATATTTTTTATAGGGCAGATATACTGGTAGTGTAAATATTTTTATTTATCATGGTCATAACTGAGAAGACCCACAGGTGCCAGCCAAATAGGCGAAGCTAGCGCTGACATCGCCATTTGGTCGGCACCTATGGGTCTTCTCAGGTCATGTCCATATCAAAACAAATGGGCGGAGCCGGCCGTGATATCCCTGCTAGCTGCGTCTATTTGTTGACATTTGGTCGGCTGCTGTAATTTGTCGGCGTGCGTTCGTTGGGTCAGGATGAGTAGGCGGGCGTTGGGCTTTTTAAAATTTTTGACAGGTCGGCGAAGTTGACAACACTGGACGCCGTGATTGACTATTGGATTACTTCGATGGATGCAATTTTGGACTTTTGGGGTTGTATTTTCTTTAATTAAAAGGACTTGTCAAAAACTTAGTGTGTTTTTGCTCAATTAAAAGGACTTTTTCGAAAGTGTGGTATATTTATTGCACCTTCCCAGTGCCAAGGGCATGTGGCCTGGTATGGTGCAACGAGGGGGGTTGCTCGCCTGTCCCCCCCTCCTCCCCCCCTTCCTGCCCGTGCTCAGATCAAGGGTCTGGTAGGAATTTTAGAGGGGACCCAACCATGTTTTTTCCTGTTTTTTGGGGGTGGGGTTCGAGTTAAAATTCCTACCAGACCTAAAGGGCCTGGTATTACTTTTGGGGGGAACCCCACACACTTTTCCTAAAAAACGAGGGCCCCTCCTAACTTACAAACCAGACCTAAACTGTCTGGTATAGATCGGGAGGGGGACCCCACGCTGTTTTTTCAAATTTTTTGTTTACAGTTCTTTTTTTATTTTTATTCATTATCAATAATTATTTTTTGGGGCATTTTCCAAGTGTTTTTGTATTTTTTCTCTAACGCCTGCTGAATGCCTTGTTAACGTTATAGGAGCTTTAATGAGCTTTATCCATGCAGTCAATTCTCAATGAACATATGAAAGAGCCCTTACTCATACTTATTAACAGAAAGCACTACGTTTAAAAGATAACAATTTTGCATTATTTATGTAAGGATAAAATCCAGATTAATGAGGGATAGCCTCTAGGCAATCTAATTAAATGTTTTGTGGCAGTGGGCTGGAGTATTGTTCCAAGGAAACAACTTAAATGTGCGACTTAAAAACCCCATAGATGGCTCTCACTTAAACTACATAATTACAGGCCTTGTGAACATTTCATTTATATAAAATGTGGGATGGGAATTTGCAGACAAGAAAAGACATTTGAAATAACCAGAAGTATTTTTTGTTCTCTGAGCTTACAGACTGCACTAGTTCACTATTGAAAGTACAAAATGATATAATGTGGAGAATACAGCACCGCTATTAAAAGACTAAATTTTAATGTACATCAAACAGCATCTAGTAGTCATCTTAAAAATACTGGTTCATGGTTTCTTTAGGAGGATCCAGTGTTTTTTAATTGTTTAATTTTATTTAGGGTGAGAGCGAGTTGATTCTCCTACTTGCCTGAAGATACCAATGTCATTATCTCCCCACCAGAGTTCCTGCTCTGCTTCCTGCTTTCCATTATGAAGTCAAGCTGGGGTAATAACTTCCTGCTACTATATTCTATATAAATTAAATGAATAGGGAATCCTTTAAAGAGAATAAAATAAGCCAAAACCAGACATAAGATCAGAGTTTCTGAAACATCTGTCAAGTGATCAAGGAGGTTAGAAGACCTGTCCCAATGCCACTCTTCCCTTCCTGACAAGCAAGCACAGACAAGAGTCCTTTCTCCTGCTTCCTGCTCCTCATCACCCTTCTATATTCACATAAACATGTGAGCACACTCCAGATCAGTTTGCAGCTTTATGGAGCAACCTGCAGCAAATCTAAAGATTACTTAGAAGTCAGATCGTGCATGCAGTTGAAGATAACTGCAAACACTTTTAGTAATATTATGGGTTCAAATGACAACACAGAACCAGTGTGTTTTGGGGGGGTTCAAAGACCTCTACCATCTTTAGGGCATAAACATGATAGGTAGTATAAATCACCAGGGATTAATTACTTGCTGTGTAGGTTATAGCCATCATCAGTGAATCAGCAAAACGCATTCAGTGATGTTGGCTATACCCCACACAGCATGTAATTCAAAAGGAGAACTATGGGGCGAGTGAATTACACTCATCCCCTTAGAGCCGACGTGTGACATTAAACTGTCACACGTCGGCTCTATTGATCAGGAACTGAGCGAAAACATACCACTGCTCGCTCACTTCCCGATCATCTCCCTGCAGAGAGTGGTGACCGTCAGTCACCGCTCCCCGCAGGGATTCTCCCCCTCTCCTCCAGCACTGACTGGAGAGGGGGTGGGCATAGCTGGCTCTGCCTCTAGGTAGGCAGAGCCTGCTATCAATCAGCCAGCGGGGTGGATCTCGACAGTATTATTGGTTATCTGTCCCAGCTGCCGTGCTCTCAGCGTAGAGTGGGCAATAGGCCGCTATAAACTGAGTTTTGGGATCACAGGAAGACGTTAGTATATGTCCTCCCGTGACCCTAAAGAGAACTATGGGATAAGAAGGTTACCCCATAGTTCTCTTTTAAGTACCAAGTACAAGTTCCTCTTTTGAGCTAATCTTTATTAGCCCATCACTCATGTCAGAGAAAGCCTTCAGGGTGCTGCTTGTCCTGTATATCTCAGGGGCGTACAGCTAGCCCTCTGGCTGGGGCACAAGCCGTGGGCTCAGTGTTGACCAATAGAAGAACAAGATTACGCACTCTGATAAGCTGCTGTCCCCAATTCCCACTTCAACTGCATTCTCAGTGTCCTCAGTTTTTCTTACAACTGTGGGACGCGGATTTTCTGAGAGGAGTACGGAGTTGAGGTTATGACTGGAGGCCAGAGTTAACATAGTAGATGAGGTTGAATAAAGACCAAGGTCCATCCAGTTCAACCTATATGTGTGTGTTTGTATTTATGTGTATTTAACACGTCATATATATTTGTAGATTTAGCGTCTAAATAATTAATCTAGAAGTTTCTTTAATTTTTCTACGCTATCAGCGGATACCACTGCCTGTGGAAGGGAATTCCACATTTTTACTATTCACACAATAAAAAAACCTTTGCGCGTTCAAAGATTGAACCTCCCTTTCTTCTAACCTCTTGTTGTGTCCACATGTTCTCAGTACTGTTCTTGGTGAAAACATCTTGTTTTAAATATTGTTGTCCCCATTTGATGATTTTGAAGACTGCAAAAAGTTTCCCTCTTAATCGCCTCCTTTCTAAGGAGAATAGGTTTAATTGTTGGAGGCGGTCTTCATAGCTCAGGCCTTCTATCCCTTTAATTAATTTTGTTGCCCTTCGTTGAACTCGCTCAAGCTCGAGGACGTCCTTCCTGAGAGTTGGCGACCAAAATTGCACCGCATACTCAAGATGAGGCCGCACCACTGATTTATAAAGTGGAAGTATTATTCTGTTAGACATTGCTACCATCACTCTTAATGCAGGACAGTATCCTGTTTGCTTTGCTGGCCGCTGCTTGGCATTGCATGCCATTGCCAAATCTGTGATCTAGTAGGACCCCAGGTCCCTTTCCATGTTTGTCTTCCCTAATGCAGACCCCCTCAGATAGTAGTTTGTGCACTCGTTCTTTGCACACATGTGCATAACTTTACATTTTTCAACATTAAATAGCATATGCCAATGTGTAGCCCATACTTCAATTTTATCCCGGTCTTGTTGAAGTGCACATATCTCCTGTTTAGAATTTACTGCCCTACACAGTTTTGTATCAGTGGCAAAAATGGAAATCGAACTGTCTATCCCAAGCTCTATATCGTTGATGAATAGGATGAACAGGATTGGTCCCAGGACCGACGCCTGGGACACCCCACCCCGATTTTTGCCCAATTAGAGAATTACCCATTTATTACTACCCTCTGGGTTCATTCTTGCAGCCAGTTTTCCACTCATGTGCAAACAGTTTCCTCCAAACCGATAGACCTAAGTTTGTGAATCATACGTTTATGTGGTACTGTATTGAAAGCTTTAAGTTCTTTTTATATAAAGCTGAATATCAGGTCTGTTCCACCAAAGTAGGAATGGCATATGCATATGACAGAATTTTATTACCTCCCATTTGGATTCTTCCAGCTTAGGGCTAAGATTTTCAGGCTCACAGGACTGTTTTTGCCGGAGCTGCTCCCATTCTGCTCTCATGGAGTTGAGCTCCTCATGAAGGCGCTTTTTCTCTTGCTGTACTTTATACAGCTGTAGCTGTAAGGCCCGCTGGCTGCGCAGTGCCTGCTGGGAGATCTGATGCAGCTTGGACACATACATCTGTTTTAATTCATCCAGTTCCTCCATCCATAAACGACGTTTATCTTCAAAGACCTGCAGAACAGCCAAACATGACACATAAAAATGTAGAACAAGCCTTTATACATTTAAAAGGGAACCTGTGTAAAGAAACATGGAGGCTTCCATTGCGGTCCTCTTTCTGAAAATGCTGGTGTCCTGGCTTTCTCTGTCTTCAGTTTTAATATAGTTACTGACCTAAAAAACCTTTACAACCAGTAAAGTCAGAACTCCTACTTGGTTCAGGTATATCCAGGTCAGTGATGCCAAGTACTGGAGCCACTGGTTCAGCACGGCAATCTACATATTTCTTAGTATAAATGTCCTGTAATAAGCAGTTATACTAGCAAACTATTACCCTTATAAGACAGTATTGCTGTGTGTTAGAATTACATTAACACAAAAGCAAGGCAATGGTACATATATAAACATAGCAGATTACTCTGTGGTGGTACTTAGCTTGTAACACCTTCAATGTTCTGGATTCTTTACATTTAACTTTAAAAACTGTCAGTGCCTCACCTGCATTTTCTAATCTGTATATATTATAACGGGGAAGGATCGTATTTTACACCACAATCAGGGAGTAGAACAAAAGAAGTAACAACCTCACTGGGCCTATGGCCCCTGGGAGTCCTAGTTCTTCTCCAAATTATTTTCCCTTAGTTACACTGGAAGAATGACAATGTTTATAAGGCTTTGTTATCCTGTGTGTAGGTGTAGGTGTAAATAAATGATGATGAGGAGACAGTGCCGAGTCCTTTTTAACATATTTACTCAAGGCTAAAAGGATTTTTATCTCTGCCTCTGAATAAATGTAACTGCAATATCTACTTTAGGATACAAACCTTGTCAATTTTCTTTAATGTGGCCTTGGATCTCAACAGTGTTTACAGTATCCCAGCCTTATATGCTTTCATATTAAACGTCCTTTTTAATTCTGCAAAAACATTTACTTTAGTGTAGCTCCACTAGGGAAACAGAGACTTAGAGAACTATGGAGGTGAGTGCTTTTCACTCACCTTATAGGTTCTAGCCGATCTGTGACAATGAGACTGTCACAGGTCGACTCAGTAGATCGGGAAGTGAGCGAACACATACCGGCGTTCGCTCACCTCTCGATCCTGTCACGGCTCTCTGCCGTGACAGGGGAGGGGCTGCATTCCCCCCTCCCTGCTCCGATCCGCCAGCGCTGTCTGGCGGAATGGACGGGGGAGGGGGCGGGAACAGCTGGCTCTGCCTCTAGATAGGCAGAGCCAGCTGTCAGTCACGCAGCTGGGCGGATCCCGGCACAATTGTCGTGATCCGATTCAGCGGCTCAGTATACCACGAGCAGCAGCTTGCGGTATACTGGGGCGTCTCAGTATACCGCGAGCTACAGCTCGCGGTATACTGAGCATAGGGTGACGGGAGGACGCTAGTTTGTGTCCTCCCGTTACCCTAAGGAGAACTATGGGGAAAAGCCTTTACCCCATAGTTCTCCTTTAAATGATGTGTTTCATGACATTCTGTAGTGTCAGATCTGCCCTGTGTTGCTAAAGAGGCCCTCTCTCCAGACCAAATATTCCCATAAGATTATATGTGGATTAATGTATTTTAAAGCATGCTATTTACTTCTAAAAGCCTCCCTAGTGCAGACATCCAGAAGCTGTAAAGCACGCCACACGTTAAAATCTGTCCTACAAACAAGTATGTGGTGCACGGGCCTATGTGAGTGCATACAAATTGTACAGTATAAAAGGAGGTGTTAGTATTACATAGTTGTAATCTAAAAAGTTAACTGAACAAAGATTGTACAATTAGATTGTAACATGTATGATGATGGTTGCTGCTGGCAAATGCCATCTTGGATGTGATGTAAGCACCTCTGGCAGACTACTCAGATTTTATAGTAAGTTCAAATGCACATTGTAAGTGAATGAAAAAAAAATGTATGCAAACAAAAGGAAAAAAACACCGCAGGTAAGCATTTAAAAGCACTTTTCTGTGCCTCTACCTGCAGTTTTTGCAGGGTGGTTTAAGCATTGCATACATAATGGCCACAATGCACACCCACTCACCTGAGTAAAGGGATCGTCTTTGTCACTTGGATTCCTTCTTAGTTGTCTCAGCTCCATCCCTTTTTCATGGAGTTTTTCTTCAAGTTGGCGGGCTACATCTTCTACAGATTGAGAGTACTCATACGGTGGAGGAGGTTCTCCTGAACAATGCAGGCGGCTCAGAGTTGCCATGCTCTTGCAGGACAGCTGTATCTTCTCGCCAGGTGTCATGTCCCGATTTGCTCGCGATCCTCTGTCTAAGGATCCTCCAATATGGTTTATATGTCCAGTGGATGCACTAATTTGACCCCGTACTACACCGAATCCAGGGCTGTAACCAGAAAAGCTGTTGACAGAGTTTTGTCTAGAGTCAGACAAGCTGTCATTCTCTTCGCTTTCACTCTCGTGATGGCTGACAGAATGGCTGTTGGTTGACTTCAGAGGCCCACGACGTGGTGGACTGTTCAGACTGCCTAGGGTATTCAGACTACCATTGCTTTTAGATAGCTTGTGGCCACCTGAAGAACACAAACTCTGCATTGACATGAAGTTCTTTCCATTGGAAGGCTTCAAAGTAGATGGTCCAATACGAGACTGCAAAAGAGAAAACAAGATTCACAGGCAGTGCCAACAATGGTATTGTTTAAAGGCTTCACCCACACAGAAGTAACAGATTATGGTAGCTGCTACAGAATTACACCGATTGACAGTGTCTTTTACCCCTTAGAGACTGTGATATTGCTGAGGTTGAGTTTCAGGGTGTGCAAAATCAGCTGGGCCATTTCAAGGGGGTCCCACTCTACATGCTGAATTTTTTAATGGAAACCAAATATCCAAGAAATACAGTAACTTTGCATACTTCAACCCAATGGGCTTTATCACCAAGATTCAACAGTCTTTATACTGCAATCTAATTCAAGATGAACATAGTAATTAACCTCTTTCAGTCTGCATTAGAATTAAATTATCGTATAGTGAGGACTATGTTGAAATCTCTAAGCCACAAATTTCTCTGCAAGGCTCAGGAAGTGTATAAGCTCTTACTGTATTTACTAACAACCACATGAAACTAACAACAAATGCCTTTATTCAAATAACTGTCAAAAGCAAAAAGCCCAACACATAGTAATACCCAACTTCAGCCATTGTTTTTGTTTTGGATATTAATCCCTGTTGGGTTTTTAGTTCTGTGCGTGTCCCCATTGGTGAGATTTTCCTTGTTTCCCAGAATCACACAAAACTGAAAAATGTTTGAGCTGAAATTAATTATTAATTTTCAGAGTTGCTTGGAATTAGGCTTAAAAAAAAAGGATGTCCCATCTTATGAAATGAACAGCATTTACCTTTTCAAAACGTCCCCTTTCTGGAAGTGATGTCTTGGTGAAGTCTGTTCCCCTGTGTCCTTTTTGGTACAAGCCAGGGTAGTCATTTTCTTCTCCTTCCATGCTGTGTTCCCTCCTAAATCCCAAGCCAGAGGGTATCTTCTTGGCACTCTTGCCATCTTTCTTTGTAATACTCAAGTAGCTCAGAAGTTCTCTCTGATTCAGACTCCTCTTCAAGATATTTCCGGGGCTATGAGAATCTGGAAGGGGCTTAAAGTCCAATCTGAAATCATCCGGTGAAAAGTCATGCTTCTCTATCAAACTGCTTACACTACCCATAGTGCACTTGTAGGAGATGTTTGAATTAAAAGAACGGAGGAGTTGGTTCCCAGGATCACAGGCTAGGCTGAATGTCTGTGCAGCTGCCATGGAGAATTAACAGAAGACTTGACCGATCTGCAAACATAAAAATAACCTTTATTATCTACGGTTTTGTGTTCCATATAGCAGTTTTTTGCAGGTTTTACTATACAGCTTATGATTTGGACAAATGTTTTCTTTAAAAGAGACCTGGTCGGCCATTATCAACATCATGTCTAAAAAGACACCACAAGACTTCTTAGCAAGAGGTGACATCCCCAACATCTAGGCTTAATCCTCATTCCATGGTGTGGCAACAGCCACTGTTATAAATAAACATTGTTATAAATAGAAAACATTGCAACTAAGCTCCATAAAATTAAATAGATTGCATTATAACACAGTCACCAGCCACCATTGCAACACCTTATCGGAATCAAAAGTATCAGAGCAGAATCCTCCTACTTGAATGGACGTCAAATGCAATGGCTTTAATCCCTGGTTCATTGAGGAGACCTACTGATAGGAACATATGCAGCTGAGCCAAAAGGAGGCTGGGGAGCAAGATAAATGATTACTTATGGCATATGCCATGTGAAAAACCTGACAGGAGACCTGGCAGAGCCTACTGAGGGCATTTATCAACCCCATAAAAAGGTGCCATGTCCACCAGGTAGCACTCTATGCCAAGAAGCAGCTCTGCTGCCAGGTCTATACACAAGGGCTGATTTGAGCAGGTAATTCCATTTTCCCAAATTACTTGGGAAAGTGAACTTACCATTTAATGCACATTGTGCATCTTAAAGAGTGCTGCTGCCCAATTACCATAATATGGCACACAGTGGAATAGGGGCAGCAATCAGCGCGCACACACAAAATGCCCTAATTGGTCGTTTGTTCACATGCAAATGACGGGAGCAGGAGGGTTAGTTTTAATTTTTTATTTCACATAACCTTATTGCCATCACACAGAGGCTAAAAGCCCCTACATAATAGTGTTTGGAGGTGACATGTTCTCTTTCTATGTCTCCCCTGCCCTCCAATACATAAGATTGAGATACTTGCAGGAAGCGCTGCAAGTACAGCACTCCTCTTTCACTGATCACACAGAGCAAATTGGAGAATGGACTTTCTCCGGTCTGCTTCCTGCTCTCCATCCTGAAGTCATTTGCTGTGGTCCCCGGTCGACCAGAAGTGCAGGGGACCCTGAAAACCATGGCGGGGAGGTCGGAGGAGGGTTACCAACCAGGCTGCTACAAGTGATCTGAGCATCTGTACAGCCAGATCACTTGTACAAAACGAGTGGCGGCTTCCCTGATCTATATTTAGCCTTGCTTGCCCTAAAATGTGGAAAAGAAAACCACACCTGCTTAATGCACAGAGCTGCATGCCCCGCGTGTCGGGCATAGGGATCGTGCACCCCCTGAAATCTGGCTGGCTACTAAGGGCATCTAAGGACTTCTTAAAAGTGATACAATTAAAGCAAGTGAAGTAACAGAAAAGTTTGTAAAAGAATATGAAAGAAAGGAGCACTGAGTCAGTGACAGCTGAAGGCCGCCCACATGCTTTCATACAAAAAACCCAAGCACATGTTCTTTCACAGATATCCTGATACATGCAGTATGTTCACTTCTTTCATGGAAAAACTGGGAAGAAAGAAAGAAAAGTTGCTTTTAAGACATCAATTTTATTTAGTTCATAGACCAAGATTATTTCAATTCTGCATGGAAATTAAATGCACCACAATACAGTCATAGATCCATAATTATAAAGTTAACCCAGGTAATAGCTTTAAAAAAAAAAAAGAATGCAACAAAGCTTACTGTAACATTGTGGGATGGTGGATTGCAGGAGGCCTGCATGTGTTTCAGTATCATAACCCAAACCCACCCAATACCTCTATTCCCACTACCAGAGCATTAAACTGCTGTGGCAATTTTATCACTTCTGCTATCCCTAACAATAAGTTACCAATATACACGGTTTGGGGAGTCTGCAGGTAGCTATGGAAAAAGTGTGGAGACAGGATTTACCCAGAGCCTTTGCATCATGTCACATGTTCATAGCCGGTGATGGGCCATGCACTACTGTAGAGCTGCAGCTAACGATTATTTTCAAAATCGATTAGTTAGCCGATTATTGAGTTCGATTAATCGGTTAATCGGATAAACAATAATTTAAAGTTTAAAAAATGGCTCCAGTGATGGGACTACTAGTTTGTATTGAGGTTGTAGTCCATCACAGGAGCAAGCTTGGAGCGGTGGAAGTAAAAAATAAAAAAGATAGTGTGGTGTGCAATATAGTGAAATGGAAAGTGTAAAATTATAGAGCAATGAATGCAGAATGGCACCGGCTATAGAGGACTACAAAACCCAGCAATACATTATACAGCACAATGCAGAATACCACCAGCTATAGAGGAATACAACAAATCCCAGCAATAGTACATTATAGCTGGCGGCATTCTGCATTGCGCTGTATAATGTACTATTGCTGGGTTTTGTAGTCCTCTATAGCTGGTGGTATTCAGCATTGCACCACTGTATAATGTATTATTGCTGGGATTTGTAGTCCTCTATACAGCGCAAAGCGGAATATCACCAGCTATAGAAGAGTACAACAAATCCCAGCAATACATTATACATACAGTGTATAATGTATTGCTAGGATTTGTATTCCTATGTATAATATACAGCACAATGTACCATCAGCTATAGAGGAATACAAATCCCAGCAATGCATTATAGAGCACCATGTGGGGGGGGAGTGCAGGCTTACCTGAGCAGTCTTCCAGCAACTTGCTTCTGAGATCGGACCTGTCTATCGGCGGCTGTCATCACCCCACACCTGCTCCTCCTTACTACATCTCCCCACGTCCCTGTGCCGATCATGGATGTGGGGGGTGATAAGTGTGAGGCGGAGAGGAGGCGCGGCGTGTGGATTGGGCGGGTCTGGCAGCAGTGAGCGTGAGGTGGGGAGGAGGTGCGGCTCACAGCGTGTGGAGCTGTGAACAGGGCCAACTGGTCGGAAGCCGATTAATCGATTATTGAAAAAGTTGACAACTTTTTCAATAATCGATTATAATCGATTATGTCGATTAGTTGTTGCAGCCCTACACTACTGGAAGGTCAGAGAAAATGTTCTCTGTAGCATTATGTATGCACTACAAGAACTGCTGCAGTACAGTACCAGCTCTGCCATAACCAGGAACATTTTTAATCAAACTGGCACTTGCTAGTCAAGCCCTCATTGACACTAAGCTACAACAAATTTAGGGCTTTTTCAGTGCCGATTTGAGCTGATCGACTTTGAGCTACAGTGCACATTTTGTCACGCTAAGTAGAGCTTCTTTAGCAGTCTATCAAAGTCTATTGGGATCAAATCGGTCGAAATCTGCTGAAAAATAGCTCATGTTCGAGCGACAAGCTTCAACTACAAGCTACAGGCGACAATGAGCTGCAAGATGTAAACATCTCTATTGAAATGCACTGGAAGAGCTACACTGAGCTGCATTGATTTTTGAGCGGAAACCACGCTACAAAACGCTCAGTGTGAATGGGGTCTGAGCATTTTGTAGTGCTTTTTCTGCCCGAAAAAAATCCCATTCATTTCTATGGCTATGTTCACATTTGAACGTCTTGTCGCTTTAAGAAAAATGCCCATCGCTTGAAGAAAGTACATGCGCTTCTTTTCGGAAAATTCTGCACTTCTTGACCCCATAGACTTCAATGGAAACACTCAAAAACGAGCGTCTGCTGCGTTTTTGCACATATTTAGGCACTTTTGCCCAATCAGATGCATGTGTCGAGATCTGCTTGCAAAAACCTGAGACTTTATGTTCGCGCATATAAAGCATGTAAAAATGTGCAAAGCATGCTCCACAAAAACTTGCATATTTCATGTTGCCCAGGTGTGAATGTAGGCTACATGTTTTGGAATATTCTTTTCACACTTTCCCTACGTTTTCTATGCTGCCCAATCAGTTTTCACTTTGTATATATTTTCTCTTCTTCAATCTTTTATAATGGATCTCGCTGTAGGGAATATCACAGGTAATGACAGAAATCTTTAAAGGGGTTCTAGAAGGCAAAAATGTGGAATCATTCTTAGTACAAGACTAGGAGATATGTTACATATCTCCTGTGGCAGGTCTGCAGTCTCCTGTAATGTAACATATGTTGAATAGTAAGTGCAGCTCTTGGGTCATGTCATGATCTAGCCTGGCTAGTAAAAAAAGGACTTGATGACAATTTTAATCACTAGGAAAGTGCCTGTGTGTCAACCAAATGCATTTTTTTTATTGTTTTAAGGGAGTATGAAATCTAAATAAATGACACCTGATAGACTAGACCAGCGATTTCACTAGTGTTTGTATTGCATTTTGCTACATACAGCCTATCCTAGTCAGTTACATTCCATCTATGTTTTTTTCTTATTTTGCTGTCAATGAGAATACATTGCTTTGCCGTGTTTTAGACACTCCTACCACAGTGATCTTGGAAACATCCAACAAATGTTATTTGTATGTAACAAACACCTATTGAATGCAGCAAATTCATCACAAACGTATGAAAAAAAGCATCTAAAGCACAATGCGTTTTCTCTAAAAGCATGAAATTCTCATAGGTGTGTCTTGTTTGCTTCTGCCCTTGTACACTTTCTAATACACAAGAAGAGAGAGCTGCGCACATAATAGAAGGAGTTGTGTTTTGCAGTCACATCTGCTTGTGTATGGGCTGCTTAAAGGAAACCCCTCATATCAGAAACATGAAGGCTGTCAATTATGACCTCTCCTTAAAATGTTTGTTGCCTGGTTGTCTTCAAACCTTATACTGGTTCCCGGTCAGGATTAGCTGATGTTTACTTTCAGCACAGATTATGTAACCAAGTGCCTTCACACATCTGGTCAGTACTGAAGTAAGCCTAAAGTAGCATATTCTCCAGGAAAGGTATTTTATTCTATTGAACTATACCAGCAACACAGATAACATAGCTTTTATGTTAACATTTGACCACAGGTCCACTTCAAAATCTAAACGGATGCTACTTAGCATTGAGGCCTGGTTCACACCTAGGAGTTTTATCGCGCAATAACGTGCAAAACACACAACCCCCCCCCAAACATACAAATCAATGGCGACAGTTCACACCTAGCCAGCGCCATTTTTGGGCATTTGTACGCGGGTATTCAGTGTGCGGGTATTTGCGCGTCGTGCACATTTGAGGCGCGTACATGAAGACCTGCTTTTCGTCTTTGCTGGCAATGGACGGTCACGCATTTAAACGCACACGAAAATGTGCGACTTGCTTCTGCCGCACATTTTCAGACTTTTCCATTCAAGTCTATGGGGAAAAAACGCGCTGTTAACTGCCCAAAGAAGCTCATGTACCTTTTCGGCTGTTTGGCAATTTCTGCTCAGGTGTGAACAGGGGCCATTGAAAATCATGGGATTTCTTGTGTTCCCCATTTAAAAGCACTTTTCCAACTGCTCAAAAACGCCAAGGAGTGAACCAAGACTTAGCGTTGCGCGTGCAATATCGCCTGTCGCGCAAAAAGATGCTGGGGCTTTTTTCAGGCGGACGCCATGCGGTTTTGGTCCCATAGACATCCTTATGCGATGAGAACCGTGTGATTTTTAAATGCAAGATTACGCGCACAAAAAAACTGTGTGACAAAATAGCAAAAACGGCTTATAATCACTAGTGCCCAGGTCTGAACCAGGCCTAAATGTTAATTAGCTAAACTGCCAAATAATTCATTTTGTTTACGTGGACCTTCACTGAATTTGCATACATAAAGCTAGTTTAATTACAAACGAAGGCAAATATCAGGGAAGAACAAAATAATAGCACTAAAGGAAAAACAAAGTGCTTTAAGAGTTAAGTACACCTGTCTGATTATCTAAACACCTATTCCCACAGTAGAATGTCTTATCACACATTCCTTCACAGATATTACTGTTTGTTTTATTCATTAAACAGTCCAAACATTGAATGCGTAGGCTGCAGGGTCAGGGATGCTAGTGGCTGGAATGTGCTGCTTTCAACCAATTGTTAAAGGCACAATGGCAGAGTCTGCAAAGAGCCGTGGAGCAAATTCCTTGCATGCCTGGCAGAACCATGATTAATTCACGCTAAAGAGACCGCCGCATGGGCTAATCGTCTTTGCAAGAAGCTAACAACACAAACATGCCCACCAAGCCATTCTACCATCTGCCACCAAGAATGCAGACATAGATATTCATAACATTCAGCTCTGCTGGCATCACTCGGATGCTAATATTCCAGGATCGAGAAAATATATGCATCTTGTACACGTTTGTCTTTACTGCTGCACATGGTTTACACACATGAATTATGTAGTTCTAGAAAACAATATTCACTGACAAACAGATACGGTTATTGGGCCATGTAACTTTTGTTTAGGGTTTTGACATGTGTTTTTTGATTAACTATTTGTCATCCTGAATTAAAGTGAACCCGTTCCCCTCTAGAGGCAAACAAAAAAAAAGTATGTTTGCAGTGGGGCTACCTACGCACCTCAAGGGTTAAGTGCTTGTTTTTGTCTAGGGGACTGAAATAAAGCAAATTTACTTACCTGATGTCCGTTCCCCTAGCTCCATCAGGGCTGCTAGACTGGTTCCCGCAGCCTCATCTTCCCTGGGTCCCGATGGTCTAAAATCCACTAACTTCATCAAGTTCAATGCAGATTCCATAGACTTGCATTAGACTTGAGGATGCCAAGGGACATTCCACCAGCTAGAGCTGAAGGTTAGAAGAGGGCAGTGCTGGCCGTCATGGGAGCAGGGTTCAGGTAAGTAAACCCGCTTCACTCCAGCCCCTAGACAAAAACAAGCACTTAGCCCTTTCGGTGCGAGGGTAACACCACTGGGGATCTAGTCACATGCTTGCCCATACACAAAGAATTCAGGTAATTTCTTTGTTCCCGTTGGCTAAAAGCAGTATTGGGAAACTGAGTATGTGCTCATGGTGGGGATGGCATTATAGTGAACCTGTTGCTTTACTTTGCATTGGTAAAGTGCATGTTCAGTTTATGGTGTCCACACACATACAAATCAAGCCACCTGTTGCTTGTCCTTCCCTGAGGACATCAAATCTGCACCACAGTTGTAGATAACTAAATCTGACAGGTATGGGTGCGCCCCACAAATGTTGATCTATTGCAATGGTAGTAGAAAGCAACCATCAAGAGCAGCATTATTGCATAATATACACACACACACACCCCCTCAATGGAGGGACCGCACCATTCAAAGACCAATTATTAGAAGTCTAATGCCTGACACAAGGAGGGAAATGAATAAGTGCAGCCAATCAGCTTTTACATTTTCATTTTCTAAGATGTGTAAAAAAAAAAAAAAAAACAAAAGCAATGAAAGAGAGGTGATTGGCTGATATGGGCAACAGCCTCTATTGTGATAGAAATAGTCACAGACACTTTTATTTATTCTCCCCACAATGTCAATGATCATTACTGTACAATAATATTACTGTAACCATGGCCACTTTACAGCAATCTGTGGAGATTATTTTACACTTGATCCTTGTAGTTTAGCAATACTCCTGGAAGCCATGCTGCCTTGCCCCCGCTTGGAGGGAGAGCTGTAACAGTGAAACCACGATGTAAGAGGACAAATAAATGAGTACAATAGTAATCCACAGGGGAGGATTAAAGAGGAAGCAGGTGAGGTTGTTTGGATAGGGCGCTCCTCGCATCTTGTTAAAACTACAATGATGACGCTTTTACAACAAGCTGATTTACTAAAGCATAGAACTTTCCCCCAGTTTTAAGAATGAATGTTCACCAAGCTAAAAAAAAATGATGGAAAGCAACATTTTACACAACAGGTTTTATAGATGTGTGCCTTTTTGGTTGCAGGACTGTCATTTTGTAGCTGTATATACTCCTGTGGTTTAACTCAGGGGAAGGAACCTGATGTACAAAGGACAATAACCTATATTAAACAAGAGTCATAAATAAATAAATAAAAGACACAGGGACCTGATGAGAACTGGAAACAATGGCTCACTCATATCCCATAAAACAATTTTCGATAGCCCTATAAAAGGTTTACTTTAAAGTGCAAGCACGCAAATAAATGCACCATGGGGGGAATTCATCAAAACTGGAGCAGACAATATCTGAAGCAGCTGTGCATTACAGCCAATCAGCTTCTCTCTTCGGTTTGTTCAGTTGAGATTTGAAAATGAAAGAGATGCTGATTGGTTGCCATGAAAAGCTGCTCCAGATTTTGTCTGTCCCAGTTTTGATAAATTCCCTTCCATGCATACTACATATATGGGGCCTGTTTTAAATGTGAAATTATTTGTAATTGTGTGCAACTAGTTTTGTGATCCAGACAGCACTGTGCTATTTAGAGTGGGGAAGCTGCAAGACTTAAGCTGGGCACACAGCTAATTAAACAAACGTACGATCTGCCTATCTTGGACAGGCAGATCGTACTTCCGATGACCGCAATGCTAAACGGGCAGTGTGCGCTTGCACACACCGGACCGTCCATCTTTTATCTTGCGCACATGCCACACACCTGCCGACAATCGTACCATTCCCGGCGGGTTTTCGAACATGTTCATAAGATAAAAGTCGCACGCCTTCCACACACCTTGCGATAATCATACGATCGCGGGATTTCCCGCGATTATCGTACGATCGCGGGATTTCCCGCAATTATCGTACGATCGCGGGACTTCCCGCGATTATCGTACGATTATCGCAAGTTGTGTGGGCCCCTTTACACTCTCATACCACTCCCTTCCTGGACCAAGATGCAGTGGAGGGTCTGGTTCCTGTTCCTTGATGCTGACATCACCTGGGCGGGAAAGCACATACTGCATAGGGCATGTTGGGCAATATGTAATGGAAAACCTAGGGATTACACCATTTTTTCACTCCTCATCTTGTTTATGAAAACCCTTCCTCTATTTTGTGCAACAGTGTCTATTCATGCCCGACGGGTCATGCAGATGGGGAACAAAAAGGTGAAGAATGCATGATCAGGATCTGTAAATTATATGCAAGTCAGTTAACATTATCGGTTTCTGATGCACCTTTATTTACTGTATTTTTCAGATTGAATGACTGATGTAAATTGGATTTCTTTGAAGTCTGCCCAGACCCACAAGATCCTATATTGGAGAAATACAATAACTTACTAGAGAACTTGGTGGCCTTGTGACCAAGGCTTTATAACACACAAGGATGCTTTATTTACAAAACATACTGATCGGACATAATACCTTGTTTTAAATATATATGCATATGGGCTGCCTAATGCACCGTAAAAGGTGCATGTACCATTTCTGGCAGTGAACAGCAATGTTACACTGTTCTGCATCACATGCTCTCCGGCAATGTTGATTGGCGTGTGTTGCTGTGTACGGCGGTATTGTAGAATGTAATGTAGGAATATTATTAATGGTTCCTAAAAAGTAATGTTTTACAAAAGCATACAAAATCTTGTATATTCTGTGCTAAATACCCGATTCCCATAGACATAGGTTTCAAAACCCTCCGTTTTTACTTAAAAGTAAAACAAAAAACAAAAACGCTTTATAAGCAGTTTAAACTTATCGCTGTCTTCGCCGTGCGCTCCCGTCCAAAAATCCAAAACTGCTTGTGTGGCCGCAAAGCATCTTGGGGCGGTCCCATGCGCAGTTCGGATTTTCGGCCAGGAGACGAGGAGAGAAGCAAGGTAAGTCTATGGATGCGTGCACCCGCATGCCGACACCCTGGGACAGGAAGTGCCAGCAAGGACAGAGTACTCAGCGCTGGATCGGAGACCCGCAGCTGCGCTGGAGGGACAGATGAAAAAGGACAGGAAAGAAGAAGATCGGATTAAGAGACATCATTTAAGGTAAGTGTTTTACTTAACATTGGGTGGAGAGACATTTTTTTTTTACTTTAATGTTACTTTAAAGTAATTCATAAACTTAGAGTTTGATATTATTCAGCTAGTATGCTAGAGGTATAATCAGCAGATTACAAAAGGGGCTGACAAAAGTAAGATATGCTGCCCCATTATGTACAGAATGTAATAGGAATGTACAAGTATATAAATGGCATATGTTAAATAAGAGGGATTAGCAATTACGTGGCCTAAAACACCAGGATAGGGATCCTTCTTTTTTTTAAAAAAGGGACAGTGGTATAAGTGTTGCTTTGTCAGGGAGAATCAGCAAGGTGCTGTGTTGGTGACAGCAGGCGAGTACAGCAGCTAAGTAAAAAAGTGGAATGCAGCAAATATTTGAAGTTTATATGTAGCTCATGGTCTAAACGTATAGACATGAGATAACCGACGAATGACCCAACTTCTTAAAACGGACAGCGAACTGATGGCAAAAAAAGACCAAGTGGTCCATCGATTTTTTTATTTTCTTTTAGACTTTTGTCTAAGAATAGCTCTATACATGTTCCACACGTTTAAATTCACTTATTGTTGACTGACTCAATACCTCTGCAGAATGTTTTCCATGCATCAACTACACTTTTGGTAAAATAATACTTTCTAAAGATTAGTGGGGTTGCATGTACCATTCTAGCTAATGTAAGCACACATTCCCTGGCCCTTTTAAAGTGTCCACTTGCTTCTGGACTGGCCTGTAGAGCTTCTGAATACAATATTACATTTCTTCACTTCTGAATAATGTTCTTTCTCCAGATTTCAGAACAACAGAAGCTGCTTTAAAGTCCCACAATTACTGATCATCAACTTGACGTGTATGCACTTAGGTTCCAAGGACTCGCTGTGCTGCCCTGCTACTAAATGTGACCTTTCTAGATTAAAATTTTAGAACAGGAGGGAATACTATAACCTGATCTTTACTCGTCCATGACAGCAATTGTTTTCTTTTTTGTGTTATGCCTTTGTTGGCTGTCCGTCTGAAAATGTACCAGATCATTAATACATAATTCAATGTATTTGTGAGTGCAAACGGTGAAAGTACCTGTATTTGGCCCAATATCAACTTCTTAGAGTCCCTGTATAGCAGAACCGGAGTGTAGGAGTAAAGCAGCACAAGAAGCTAATCAGTTCATGTGCCGACAAGAAGCATGCCATACTCAGAGTCGGATTTACTCTCTGTGCTGCCCCAATGCCAGGTTCCTCAATACGCCCACCTGTATGCAGGCTGCATACAAGTGATCTCGGTGACATCACCGAGATCACTTGTACAAAACAAGCGGCGGCTTCCCCACTGTACATTTAGCCCGGCTTGCCCAAAGCAGGGCTAAATGTAGAAAACAATTACCCGCCCAGAACTGCATGTCCTAGTCGTCGGGAGATAGGAATTCCACACCCCTGCTGCCCCTCTACTCCCTGCTGTCCCGAGGCCGGGCCTCGGTTGGCCTTGTGGGAAATCCGGCCCTGATTGTACTGCTTCTCCTTTCACTGTCCAGTCACAAACTGGGGTGAGTCCAGGATAGCCTGGGTCAGAGAAGGTAGGGTGAAATTTGCCCGCCATCCAACTGAGAACATCTACTGCAAGGGAAATCGCTTGAATGAAGGTGCATATTACAGAAAAACATATATGTTATTATATCTTTTAATTGCCTATTTCTTTTATCTTTTTTTTTGGGCTAGAGTTCTATTTTAAAGGTAGCTGGATTAAGAAGAAAAAAAAATACCAAACACTACTACATAAAGCCAAATTTTTTTTTACCAGCCCAACTACCAGCAGTTTCCACTGGTATTAGATACTTCAACCAATGACGAACACGATGCAACTGGCCTTGCTTCCAGCCAAGCCCAAGCCACTGTAATCTCAGAGCAGCCAAACCTGATCTGAGAGTAGAAAAGAATACCGCCTTTCAGGCCCAGGGCAAAGCCCTCATTCGTCTCTGCAACAGAAAATCACTAGAGCGGCATCTAAACGAGAGATGGGAAAGATTACAGGATCAGCTATACTAATCTTCTGAGAACTGTCTTGTCGATACTGAGCCAGGAGATGCTGGCAGGAACAATGAGTGTCTTTCTGACTGTGCAGCCAGGCATAGGTGCATGTCTATAGAGCGGCTGCACTAGTGCTAGTGGTTACATAATGAGACATGCACCCTTGCTGGCCCTTACTCAACTATGTTACAGCTTGTACAAGTAGTACAGCAACTAGACTTAAATATTATAGTAACAGAATAGATAATTCTTTAATTGCTGTTGGCACGGAAAGAAGCACAAGAAATTACGGCTTGTCATAAACTGTGAAACCAAGTTAGTCAAAGTGACAGCCAGATGAAAAATAACTGACAGTACTAAAAGAAAAAAAAAGCATAGGGCAAGTATAAAACCCACAAACAGCTGATGACAGACATGTGATATAGCAGTGCAAAAAATAATGATAATGTACAAAGTATAATAACTCATAACAACCAATTAGAACTCATCTATTATTGAAGGACAGAAGTATTTTGTTATGCAGACAATTATTACACAATGTTGATGAATGAGCACATTATTGCTTCTTACTAATAAATCTTCAAAGACATAATGTTAGCCTAAAAACCTGAAAAGCAAGTCACCAATATGACTAATAAATGCATACAGGTGAAGTGTGGATATTAACAAATTTTATTTTTCTATTTAAACCTCCCCTAGAGGAGTATAATTATGTCTTATTCAAGCTGTGGTCATTACGTCTTTAACTAGGAATGATTGGGATATCTAGTTTTTTCCTTCAGAGTTGGTAAAAAGTGATTAAAAAAGGAGAAAAATGTTTCCCACAGTTCTCCCCAGGGTCATGGGAGGAAATATACTGTGGGCTGATTGACAGCTGGCTCTGCCTCTGTAGAGGCAGAGCCAGCTGTGCCCACCTCCTCCCCTGTCCGTCCCTCCAGTCAGCGCTGGAGGATTGGAGAGGGGAGGAGGATCCCTTCAGGGAGCAGTGACTGACAGTCATCGCTCTCTGCAGGGAGATGATTGGGAAGTGAGCAGATTGGCGGTATGTTTTGCGCTCACTTCCCGATAAATAGAGCTGTCGTGTGACAGTTTACCACCAAAAAGCAGGTGAAATTCAATGAAGAAAAACAGAAAAGGGGAATGTTTTTCAATGTATGGTATTAGCTTTTTGGTATTGTGCATTTTTTTGTTACTTTCTCTGCTTTTCACTTCTATTTGAAGTCACAGCTTTTCATTTTAAACTAATTGGAGACAGTTTTAGCAGCACAATAGGGTGAAGTAGAGTAAAATGGAAACCAATGATTTTGGTGATCTTTATAAAGAGCCCTCTAAACCACTTGGCCAAGAACTGGGCCATGTAAGTATTGCCTATAGAGTAATATTACCACACCTGTACTGTTAGCAAGTTGGGAACAAATTCAGGAAAGAGGTTGGTTGTACCTTAGTGCTCCGGTAACAAGTATAAGGATGGGCTGCATTTATAACCTCTTTTCTTGGTGAGACATTTGCCTGTCTATGGTTTGCCAAATTGGGATGACACATTTTATAGTGGTTACATGGTTCCATTTACATAGCATAAGCTAAAAAATATTTTTTGAAATACTTGCTTTTACTTAGGTTAGGGTTTCTTGGCTCAAGGGTTAAAATTTCTACTTGCGTCCGGCGGAAGCTCCCTATCCCCATCCTCCTCATCCCCCTTCAGTGCCTTCCCTTTTCTGTTCTCCAACTTGGCCTGTCACCCTACCTATCAGGCATCCCTCCCCCATATTGTTTTGTCCCATGGGCCCTGTGGTCTTTGTGTGCTTCCCTCCTTTCCCTCTCCCTTAAGTGTTGTCTGGCCAGATGGGATACAATGCGGTCATATCAATTACCTTTATAACTCCTGATAGAGACGCACACAGCTGTTATAGAAGCAAGACACTTGCCCTTCACTGCATGATTTGATTTATGCATTTGCTGCTGTATATGAATGGTAATTGGGCCGAATGCATCTATATGCATGTTTCTATGCTAGTGTCTCATGATGGAATGTAACTGCATGCTCTGGTACTGCGTTGATTTCCATACTTGCCTGTCTTCTATGTTACTCGTCTAAAAATACTTAATGAACACTGAATATAAAAAAAAAAAAAATTCTACTTGCTTCTTCTTTATAGTGTTAGGAGGGGTAAAATGATTAAAATTTTGGCTATGTTAAAGAAGTTAACGAGAGAAACACAATCCTTAAATTTCAATGCTACTTCTTTTTAAAAGAACAGATCAATGTGAATGTGCTCAGAACAAAACCTTGATTCAGCCATGTTGCTTGCTGCAACAAAACATCATCTAAAAAGGATATTTATCTAACATCTAAAAGACATTTAAATTTAAAAATATTTTTCAATATGCTGTGTGAATAGTGATACTTAAACTTAGTGAGATTTTCTCAAATTTGACTGCAAAAGTGATAATACACTTTAACTGAATTTTCGGCAACACTTCTATAGTCTCAAGATGTTTATCTGTTTTTTCTGAACAAAAACATTTTATCAGGATGTTAGTGCATTGTACAATACATTGTAGGTTTCTAAAACACAGCAGGGTTCATTATTGAAAAATGGAACATTGAAAAGTGAAGGCCTGGCCCACAGCCACAAATCACATTCCATGTTTCATATTCCCATTGAAGGTTGTATAGACTAAAAACCAACACCCACTTGGTTGCTCCAGTTTTCATAAATGAATGCCATTATGGAGCTCCACTACAAGGATGTTACAACATTTTCTTCACAACTGGTTCCTTGATGGAAAATAATAAAATGCTTCCCTCAATAGCAAACACATCCACAACTGACTTAGTCATATAAAAGCTTTCATCTCCAACATTTCCCTCTACACTCCCAGGTGATACATAGTTTATCAAAGTCAATTCGGCAGTGAAGCCCTCAATCACTTAAATGTAAGCAGAAACTGTTCCACTTTTGCTCTCAGCAAAATAAAATCCCGGCAGATCGAGTTTCGCCCACTATGAATGCAACCGTGCTGTCATGTGCTAGATGTCAAACCGCAAGATTTCCTAACCTGCAAACAATCCCAGTGCTATTTAAAGTCTAGTTAGGTAAACTGACGTCACAAAAAATAGTTAACAGTAGATCTAAACTGAAAGTAATTGTGTTCAATTTGTTTTTTCATAGAATACTTTCAGCATCTTAGTGCTCCTTATTTCCTCCAGCCTTCTTTATCCACTTTTTGTCTAAATGTACTTGCTCCAGAGTCAGCTGCACATCATTATTCTGGACTAGCTTTCTGATGGTGACAACATTGCACCATGTTGGTGCAATATGTGTTAGGATGGCCACTTGTAGTTTTCACCAGAGGATGCATGGGCCAGGGTGAAAATGCAGGAGCATTAAAATATAGTTGTCACCAGGAAGTGCCTGAACAAGGGCGTTCATGGCAGTATCACCAGGTATTCTTTTAATGTAAGCCGCAGGATTAAAAAAATAAATAAAATCAAAGCAACTTTTAAAACTACATTATTATGTTAAACCTTATATGAGATTTTAGTGATTGGGATCAAAGCTACATTAACTTATAAAATATATATATTTTTAAAACCGACTAGTATGTATTTTCAGCAAGTGTTCATTCTAAACTAATGGCATTATATTCATTGTTCTATATGGGTCTAATGGTTTTATAAATACTTTGAGAATTAAAATATTTTTTTAGGGATGTTCAGATACCGGTGCCGACATTTGGCATTTTCATTAAAACTATCGTGGTCGCATCGGTTGCAGCTGTGACTGGACTCTGGCGCTCCACCACTGTCCAGAAATCATTAGTTTGTATTGTTTTAGGAAAACTGTCACATGACAATAAACAAAAATGTATCAGTATATACACACACACACACACACAAATATAGATATTTTTTGTAACATTGAAACAGGGATGCACAAATCCCAGGAGCTCCGTGTGCTCCTTACAAATGACAGCTGCCTCATAACTTTTGAATTTTTCTCTAGTCTAGTCTTGGAGCTGGAAAAAGTCTCTGTACTTGGTATCTGAACATCCCTAATATTTTTATATGGATTTCCAGCCACTAAAGTGTACATTTATTTGGATGTCAGATAGCAAAATAATCACTAGTAAATCCTTGGGGAACCCTCTGGCATATACCATCCTCTAGACCGCATTACCTAAAATGATTGGACAATGGCTTTGTTTCAGTGATACCTTTGCAGCTTTCAATGAATCCCTGCAGTCTTAGGCAGGGTTCACACCTAGGCGTATTGAATATGTGCGTTTGTCGCGATTCGCGGTAAAAAAACCGCGCCACATATAATTGGTACATTATATTATATACACCAAGTGGCCAGATTATTATGACCACCCCATCAGTACTTCGTTGGGCCACGAGATGACTCCACGAGATGACTTCGTTGGGCCGCCTGGTGACTCCGCGAGATGTTGAAAGGTGATGCGAGGAATCTGACAGTCGCTGGCGGCCACAATTCGCACGTTCAGACCCAGATTTTCGGCTGACAGTCCAGTCTTTAAACACTTGAACAATAGCTGCTCTTGAACATTTAATAAATTCTGCTGTTTTGCTGATACTCCCTCCATGGCTTGAGCGCCAACAATCATCCCGCGTTCAAAGGCTGTTAAATCGCATTGTTTACCCATATCTTCAGAAAAAAAAAATTACTTCTGCTGTCGTGGTAAACAACCTGCTTCCCTATTTATAATGGTCTGGCCCTCTAGCAACTTCAGCACGAAATTATAGCTTATTATAGCTAATTTGCCTACAAATGTCAGGTGGCCATAAAAATCTGGCCACTCAGTGTATATATAGATCTCTATATATAGATCTATATATACCCTGTTTCCCTGAAAATAAGACCTATCCCGAAAAAAAGACCTAGTACTATTTTTGGGAATTGCTAAAATATAAGACCTACCCCGAAAATAAGACCTAGTTGTGACCATTCCCAGGGCCGGTGGTGGCATAAGGGGGAACTTGAAGAGCCGCAGGAGAGAATCAGCGTTGCCAACGAAGCCAGCGCTAGAGGAAGCGAGGCGGCACCGGAGGGAGCAGAGCCGCATAAGCCGATGCCTCCTCTATAGCGCCGGCTCCTGTCACAGGCGGAGTGATACCAAATGCACTCCCCCTGTGAGGAATCCATAGTGAAAGCGCGCTTCGCTCATTCCGGTTACCAAATTGCTCTTGGAAAGGTACGGCACCCCCTGATTGCCCTGATCACCCTATTCTTAACTTTGCTATTTTGGATTATTCAATTTGGATTTGCATGAACTTTAGATTGTTATATAGGAAAAAAAAAAAAATAAGACCTACCCCGAAAATAAGACCTAGTGTGTTTATTTGAGGCCAAAACAATATAAGACAGTGTTTTATTTTCGGGGAAGCACGGTACATAAAAACACTCCCAGCAAATTACTAAGCATTAATTAGGTCAGAGATGTGTTTTTTTAAATTAATCAGATGTTTCTAGATAAGTAAGCCTGTTTATTGTAAAATGCATCCAGGTTCTTTGTTGTTGTTGTTGTTGCCGTGCTATTAAGTGCCTTCTTTGAAAATAAACCTCCAATTGAGCAGTGAGCCCCTTGGACCCGCTTCTTTTATTGTTATGACCGGGCAATGTCTGGGAGGCAAGAATTGCCTCTGTTGCATTGGATGGGGAAGTCGATCCTCCTTGCAGCAGCAGCTTTTGAAACTTATAGTTAATGATACCACCTAACTGAAAGTCACAGGAGGATGTGTAAAGAAGAAAGTGCAATCTTTTGAAAACAGGGGTTTTCATAACCACTTGGGGTATGGGAACCAAATGCTGGGAGTACAGGAATGGAACAATTACAAACATATGGAAACAGGATTCTCAGCATTATTAAATCAGGTATAATTACATTATACTCAGCATAATTAAAAGGGTAAGGAATTACCTTTGATGGATACATCCATTTTTCCCGCTTGGCTCAAAGTAAGTATCCATATCTGATATACAGAGGGCCACTGTGGATTCTGAAAATTACTTTAGTCCACACTACATACAGGCATAGCTGATCTCTACCGGAAGCGGCTCCCCCTCTGTAAACTAAGCACAGGGAGTCACTCCGTCTGTACTGCCACTATTCAAACAGCGCATTGTATCTTTTTCAATAAATACAAGGCTTTATCTGATTGGACAAGGTGGTGAGAAGGCACATGTGAAGTAAAACCAAACTATTGACATCATTTGAAGTCATACTGGTATCTAAGAGGACTGGTGATGATTACGATGATGATTTTTATAGTCTGCAAAGGGGCAATGGGGACATACTGAGAAAGTAATTCAAAAGCTTAAAAAACCCCGTTTTAGAAGATATGAATCTCATGGTAGTCAACCAGTAATGCACTGCCATATGTACTATAGGAGCATATTTATAAAGCAGAAAACATGACATTTACCAATCATTCACTGCAGATGGATCTTCCTGGTGAATGTGTTTAAATATACAATGAGTGTTTGGTGAATGTCACAACTCCTTTATAAAATGTTCCTTATGTTCATATTTTTACAATACAGTACACAAAATCCAAAAAAAATTAAAAAAATGTTTCTGGCACTCCTAGTGTGATGAAGCTCATTGTCAGATAAAGAAATGCTATCTGTCCACTACAACCCCTTTAAATGTTCAGTCTGCCCAAACGCGAACTCTTTTATGAGTAATATCTAAGGACATCTCCACCTGGGGTGGGCTCCCAATCATGTGACCACTGTGACAGCCAATCTCAGTGATCACATGATCAGGAAGCTCACCTCTACCTCCAGGTGTGAAGAACCCCTTAAAGGGCAAGAGGTTAACATCAACAGAATCATGCATCACCAACTCTTGCTTCCGATTATTTACACTGATGGCATTATCAGGGTGTGGTTTAGGAATACAAAAAGCTGCACAGTGATATGTCACATAGAGCTGCAGCTAACGATTATTTTCAAAATCGATTAGTTAGCCGATTATTAAGTTCGATTAATCGGTTAATCGGATAGAAAATAAAATACATTTTTAAAAATGGCTCCGTTGATGGGACTACTAGTTTGTATTGAGATTGCAGTCCATCACAGGAGCAAGCTTGGAGCGGTGGAAGTAAAAAAGAAAAAAAAGAAAGTGTGGTGTGCAATATAGTGAAATGAAAAGTGTAAAATTATATAGCAATGAATGCAGAATGGCACCGGCTATAGAGGACTACAAAACCCAGCAATAGTACATTATACAGCGCAATGCAGAATACCACAAGCTATAGAGGAATACAAAAAAATCCCAGCAATAGCACATTATAGCTGGTGGTATTCTGCATTGCGCTGTATAATGTACTATTGCTGGGTGTTGTAGTCCTCTATAGCTGGTGGAATTCCGCATTGCGCTCTATAATGTACTATTGTTGGGTTTTGTAGTCCTCTATACAGCGCAATGCAGAATACCACCAGCTATATAGGAATACAACAAATCCCAGCAATACATTATACATACAGTGTATAATGTATTGCTGGGATTTGTAGTCCTCTATAGCTGATGGTACATTGGTCTGTATAATATACAGCACAATGTACCATCAACTATAGAGGAATACAAATCCCACTATCCCAGCCATAGATTATAGAGCACCATGTGGGGAAAGTGCAGGCTTACCTGAGCAGTCTTCCAGCAACCTGTTTCTGAGATGGGGCCTGTCTATCGGCGGCTGTCATCCGCCCACACCTGCTCCTCCTTACTTCTTCTCCCTGCGTCCCTGTGCCGACCGTGGATTTGGGCGGGCAGTGAGCGTGAGGCAGGGAGGAGGTGTGGCGTGTGGAGCATGGATGCGGGCGGGTCTGAGGTGGGGAGGAGGTGTGGCGCGCAGCGTGTGTGGAGCCGTGAACAGGGGCAACCAATCGGAAGCCGATTAATCGATGATTGAAATAGTTGACAACTTTTTCAATAATCGATTATAATCGATTATGTCGATTAGTTGTTGCAGCCCTAATGTCACACCTCCTCTAATATGGCGGTTCTCTCACAGCTACACAGCATTGCAGCAATTGTGCCAATAGATCAGTCGCAGATGCCCACTTCAAGTGCTTGATCATTCTCAACTGATTTTCATATTGTTGGAAAGATAAAAGGTCACCAAAGTCTAGGTCTGCTTTAATAAGGGATTATAGTAATTTACAAATAGTTACAATGAACATTAAATACAATGCCAAATCCAACAGAAACAAAATAAAGATGTCTCCATTTGAAAACAATGTACTTATTTGGAAGCAGTCAAGGACTGCATCATCTCTAAGTTTCAGGTGAAAGATTCCTACCAGAATGTCAAAACATTTTTGTATAGATGACATTTGACATTTTTTCACTTCCTGGAGGCTCTTTAGCTTCCTGGAATTTTACTTTGACAGCAGACAATTAGCATCAACCTTTTTATCTACCGGTTCTATTGATTTCTGGAATTTCCAAAACTAAAACAAAAGGGAGACTGAGCGTTATCACTCTGAGATATCGAGGTCTCCATCAAAAAGGTTAGTCAAAATAATGGAATAAATTTGTCAAGTGATTAAGTACTCATTCACAAAGGAATGTCTGCTGAAACGGAAAAATAGAAGAGTTGAATTGTTTAGCCTAAAGCTATTTACACAACGGAAAGCAAGACAATGCATACTAGAAATATAGGTTTCAATAATTAAAGAAATATCTATTGTACATGTACAAAAAGGGACAACCAGAAACCTAATTTACCAAAATATTTGAGAAAGACTTGTTCTGGTTTGGGTACAATACATAATCAATTTTTATAATTTAATATAAAAAATAAAATAAAAACCAAAAGAATGCAGGTTATGAATAAAATGTATGAAAACGCTAACAATGAACTTCTCTAATTTGTTCCCTTCCTTTTTGGTCTGTCAAATATACCATTGAAAGCATTTTGTTATATCTGATAAATGCAAAGAAAAGAAAAAAAAAAATCGTTTGGCCATGCAAAAAATTCAGGGCTGTCCTGCCTTGTGTACACTTCTTGTGTCATTTCAAAGAGTCCATTTAGCCCTTCGAGTTTTTATCTTGGAAAACAACATATGTAGTGTCTATGTTGTAGAAAGTAGAAGAGTGGAGTAGTTTAGTAAAATACACTGGGCAGGGCTGATACCACTTAGTCCACAAAAATGCTGTGTGTTTCTGTCAAACTACCATGTAAATTTGAGTTTATGGGGTCTTTTAAACATAGAGCATGTGTATTGCAGAGATGTATATTTAACAGAAATGCATTTTTTTTTTATTTGCCCTGACGCAGCTTTCAGTTTCATTTAAGATTGACATGCTTGCTACATGGAATAGGTTATGAATAATCCACCTATCTGTATAACTGGGATATTTGTACAAGTCTACTCACCTACCCAAGGCATTGTAAAAATATGTTTATTTAGAACTGAATTCCAGGAAAACAATTGAATACACAATACAAACAAAAAAAAACAACACACACATACTGTCCTGTCTGGTTTCAGATCCATACATTTTGCTCAGTCAGTACAGAGAAGAGGGTGACACCAACTCCATTACAGCTGGCAACAATAGCCAAAGATTTTGGGTATGGAGGAGCATGTGACCTCCTTCCGTGACAGTGCTCAGGTCTAGCAGCCAAACATTAGGCCCAAGCACTGTCACATAGCTGGTGATCTGACATCAATATTCCCCCTAGCATCCAACACCTTGGGTTTTAGTGACAGCTGCAACAGAAGTAGGAGCAGCAGTGGACCACAGGTTAGTAGACTAGGAGGTGGATCAAGAGGGGGCCCGTTGCAAAATCACTGTCACTTTGCGTGGTCTGCAGTGGTATCACATCCTGCTGTTTGGATAATGAAAGAGCAAACTGAAAAATAAATCAGCTCTGCTCCCTCCTCCTGTCAGTAACTTCCCTGTGTATGCAGCCGGATCTACTTAGTCCCAAGATTCGAATCCTTTCTTTCCCAGTTGTATGTAAAAATACATAGAGTTAAATTTAAAGACACACATGACTGCCTTAAATGTTTTTTTTTTTATCTGCCTGAAATTCATCTTTAAAGGCCTACATAAACAAAAGTCATCAAGAGGATGCATTAGCCACCTCTGAATAAAATAAGCCCTTACCAGTTTTTAGACCAAGCAATTTGTCATTCAATGGGTCAAAAAAATAGACTCTGTTGGATCCATAATGCTAGTAAATGAAAACTATGCTAACATTCCTTATATAATACGCACGTATGTGTGTGTGCGTGTGGGCCAATGCGGCAGAAAAGTTCAGAAGGAAAATTAACCAAACCCAATTTTCCTGCAGCTGATACAGTTCTCTGCAAGTAACCAATCATGTTTAACTCTCTCTGCAGCCAAAGCTTTTAAGCTTACGCAAAGCTGTAAATAGCAACCCACACATTGTGTCACTGCAGGGTTTGACCCAGAAATGCAAGAATATACCATATCGCACATGTCCGCACCTGATGGAGGGTCTTGTGAAACAGTGAGCTAATCTATACTAGTCTACAATATCAACAGCATCATATGAGCAACATCAAGTGTGCAGTTTATTTTCCCGCTGATGTTGCGACATACTATTTCTCTCTGCTTACAGCTGAACCCTATTACAAGACTTTCGACTTTGGTTTCATGTGAGTCAATGTCTGTAGTAAAATGTGGTTGTCTGGTAGCTTGTGTCAAGTGATGGCTACAGAACTGTATGGTGTTACAACAAACCAATCATGTAAATGAATATGCACCATCACTACACGCCTAGGCATCAAGGCATACAACCAGCTGGATATTTTATTTAAATGTGTACAGGGATGCAGATCTGTTGCTTTGACCCGTCAGACAACTTGCAAAATTGCACTTCACCTAATTAAACACAATACTCTCGCATATCTACATACTACACTAACTAGAAATGTCACCATGTATTCAGAAATATTTGATTTGTTTTGTTGTTTTATTAGATTTTACAAGAGCCTAATGTGGCTAATAGGTTCCCAGGCAATTGTTTTGATTCATCATTAGATTAATATGATCATAAAGTAAAGGTTATTTAGTAAATCATGCATTAATGCAGAGGATTTAGTCTTAAAAAAACTTACAATGATTATTGATTGCCATCAGCAAGATAATTTTTTTGTTTTAAGCCTCGAAGCTCCATGTAAAATATAAACAAGATGCAGGCTACTGTAAAAAGTTAACAATTCTCCAAAATGCAAAGGCTGCTATTGGGTACTTTTCTAGAAATTGATATCTGCTCTGAAGTGACATACTATGTGATGCAGCAGGTTGTACACGAAGATCACATCCACCTATTATTCACTGAACGTGAATGATATGTGTGATCATTCACACTGATAAACAGTTCTCATTAACAACTGTCTGCAGAGGATGACTCCATTTTTTACAAGTCTTTTTCTTTGATATATGACAGTTTATTGTTGTTTAAAGTGGAATCAAACCCCCAGGACCTTTGACCATAACTGTCTTTTACCATATATGCACAGCCGCCTCTAGTGCTGTGATGGTCGTGATCTCCCTCGTAGCTCTGTCGCTGGTACTTCTATATTTTCCACATCTTCATTGGCTGAGCCAGTAAGTCATAACTCCCATGTATGTGCACTTTTAGTTACACTTTAGGCTCATTTTTGTATATAAAAATTGAATTGACTGTTATACGAGTTTGTTTATCCCTCACTGAATTGGACAACAAACTGTGCCACCCATGGCTAGCCCTAAATACTTCAGTGGGATTAAAATATATAAACCTTAGCAGAGAAATAAAAGGGGCACACAGTAAATAAAAAGTGAACAGCAATAGGAGTTAGTCCATTGTGTGTATATAAGCAGATCACTGAACTACAGAAATATCAATCTGAATATAATATACATAAAGATAGTAGATTATGTAGATCAGTGGTTCTCAACCTATATAACCTCAGTACCCACATTTCTCCTCGGTCATTAGGTTGCGACCCAAGTCGCACTGCACTGGAACACACGGCATTGCGGCACTGCAGGTTCCAGTGCAAGAGATCAAACTGTGAGTGAGAGGTGTTTGTGGTGCCATTCAAATGAATGGCAACGCAATGCACCTTCCGCACCAGAAAGAACAGTAGGGGCGATTGCTTGGTAATTTGTGATTAAAACACTGACAGACACACACAACCACAGACATAATCTCACACGCTCACAGACATTCAAACTCCCCAAAAAATGTTAGGGGTTCAGTGTGGGCTGCTGTGCTGTGACGCAGCTCCATCCATAGGTGCATTGCTTGTACATATTCCTTGCACTCCCTGTAGAGGTGCCAGGAGCCAGAATGTGACGTCACTCTGGTCACGCAAGGGAGCTTTAAGCAATGCACATGTGGATGAAGCTCCCTCACGGCCATACCCCCAGCTCACCCCACTTGAAGCTGACACTTGGCGCCAGGCAGCATATTCTGAATAGCTGCTTGGCATGAGAACTGACAGTGCTGCGCTATGGGGGAGGCGGGGGTGCCTTTCACCTAGTGTACTGGAAGGCATGTGGCGACCCCCTAAACATGGAGTTGTGACCCACTTTTGGGTCACGACCCACCAGTTGAGAACCAGGGATGTAGATTATGGTGCAATTGATATTTAAACTGATTGCGTTTGAAAGCTTACCATCTAACGTGGAAGGGGGCTGTGCACTACAGGAACTGAATCATTAGTAAGGATTAGGGATGCACTGATACCACTTTTACCACTTTTTTTTTAAGACCTTTTACCACTTTAAGACCGAGTACGAGTACCGATACTTTTGATCAAGTACTCGCAGATACCAATTACCGATACTTTTTCTTAAAAGGGACAGGTCACATTTTTTCTAAAGCAATACAAACTAATGCTTTAAGGTCACTTTCTTACTATTATGATTCATGAGATAACGAGGGAGCATGACGCCGGCTTCCTGGGCAATCAGAATGCCGGGCGCTGCGTCATTACACGGCGCCCGGCTTCGCTAGCTTCCTGACCAATCGGGAAGCCGGGCAGCGCGTCATTGCACGCTACCCAGCTTCTTGATTGGCCGGGAAGTCGGCTCCATGCTCTCTCATCACAAGTGACGAGAGAGCATGGAACCATTTCCTGGCCAATCAGGAAACCGGGCAGCGTATAATGATATGCTGCCCGGCTTCCTGATACAGGAATTACTTGTGCTAGGTATCGGAGCATTTGGGCGAGTACGAGTACTCACCCAAATACTCGGTATCGGCACCGATACCGTTACTAGTATCGGTGCATCCCAAGTAAGGATCAATAAATGTAATGTCAAAATTAACCAAGAAGATCTTCATTAATGACCCAAAAGTGAAACTTCAGTTTTCAGTCATTGGGAATTTCAGGAAGGAGATCTCTGCATTATAACTTCCTGGTCTGCCCACCTGCAGCAGTCATTATGCAAATGTGTATCATATAATTTACATTACAAAGAGGCATTGAAAATTCATGGCGTGAGGGGGCAGAGATAGAAACTATGACAGGTTATAGCTCACTGCTGTAGTGCACTGTGGATGACTCAGCCAAACAACATGCACTACAGCAGCAGTTAGAGGAAGTTTAAATGAAGTCTGTATAGAAAGAATTTGGTAACTGTAACTTCTGACCTTCCCAATATGCTAGTTATCAGTCTGTCTGAGCCAGTGACCCTGAATCAGCATGGCAAGCCAGGAACTGCCATATCCAAAAGGAGAAGCCAGCAGTGACAGCTAACATTTTTCCTGTTACAGGTTTACTTTATCTATACCTTTATGTGTTTAGGTTTTGTTTTAAGGAAAGCAAAAAAAAAAGAAGTGGTCAAAGCTAATAGCTATAGAGATAGAACTTCAGCATGCAAGCATATAGAGACTCTTTCATTGAAGCCCATCGTCTAGCAAATATATTGTACCCACATCCATTCATATTTTTTTTTTAAACAAAGCCCCTGTAAGACCATATGAAGAACACAGCTCCACCTTGTGAAGCACGCAGCACCACCCACCAGTCCTCTCATGGTGATGCCATCCTACCGATTTGGTCTTCTGCAGCCAGGCAGCGACTTGGGTACCCTACTACTCTGCAGCGGAAAAACATGTGACCACAGATTTAGGTAAGTAGGTAGCTTTTTTTTAACCCACTGATTAGTTAGAGGGACTGCGGGGTACAGGTTAGTGTAGGGTGGATAATCACAATCCTGGAGATCGGTTTTAGGCCCCATTCACACTTGTAATAACTGGTTGTTTTTTGCTTTTTTTTTACATTTGTACATGGTGTTTATTCTCTTGTTTCAGACCAACTTGTTTATTATTTTAAGCCAATAAAAAGCTTGCCCCAAAAGAAGCCAATATACTTTTTTGCGCTAGAGGTGCTTTGCTACAAGTGACAGTACAAATCAGATGTAAAAAAACAGTCATTGAAAGCAATGGGATTCCTCCTGTTGAGCATGGTAGCTCTTAAGCAATCAAGCTACATAATGCCTAGGTGTGAATAAGGCCCTAAAGCTTTACTGCACTTTTAGTGCAGTAACACTTATTTTACTATTGCTACTACCCCCAGCCTCCCTTGTCACTCTTATACTCATCTGTCCCCGATCTGGTAAGATCTCTGCCATGCAGGCTCGTCTGTGCAGGCTCGATCTATCCACGAGCACTGAATTCAAATGCTGTGATAAGTTTATATTCCATACTCCAGGGGTGCCCACAAGGTCGATCGCGATCTACCAGTCTCCCCAGCGGGGATCCGAGAAGAAGTGAAGGAACCGGCGGCGGGGGAGGGCGGAGCCGCTGTCACAGAACTAATGCAGAGCGGTGAGGAGAGAGAGAGAGAGAGAGACCATACTCCATGAGTGGGCCTGGCAGAGAAGATACTCATGTGGTAAGCAAAATAAAAGTAAATGAAAACTGCAGTTACACTTTAAAGGGACACTAATCTCAGGAGTTTGGAGCGGAAGGAAGGAAGGACGGACGGTGTCAGCACCAATTCAGAGATGATTTGAGGATCTACAGCCGAGTAATACACAAAGAAATTACTTTTTTGTTGATAGTTAAAAAGGTACTTGAATACATTTTTAAAATGTAACTCCTGAGTTTAGTGTCACTTTAATGAAATGGTCCAATGCAACACTCAGGTCATTTAGGGGTACCCCTATGAGATTAATATGAGTGCTTCCTCTTGCTTGTTGATAGATAGGCTTATTGAGATGGCTTTGCCCATTACACTGTCAGTTTTGTACACAGACTGCCTTGTTGTTGCCTGCACTAGTTAAAATACGTTCTTGGGTCCAATGCATTTAGGGGTATCCCTAGGAGATTATTATACTTCATGCTGGTTTCCAACCCCCACAGCTACCATGTCCAATTAAAAAAATAAAAATAAACAGGGCAAAACAAACACTTGATTAATTGCCATGAAGAATACTTCATTTTTTTCTGCTGTCAACTATGAGAGGCACAATGAGCAAAGTCTGATTGATTTCTGTGTAAACAGAGCTGTTCTGACATCCACCAAATTAAAACACTTTACTGTGTACAAACTCCATTACACAAAGCATATTGCAGCATTCGGTACAATTTAAAGTGGAGTGGAAGATTTATTATTAGGTTTGTTTAAGCAATGATTAAGCAACAAAGTGACCTATGCCACTCCCTGGATGGGACTCTGTCCCTTGACTCAATGTTCTTTATTTCCTTTTCGCTGGGCTGTCAAAGAGGAGAACATTACATTAAACGTAAAGCTGCCACTTCTGATAGGTTAAAAAAAACAACAAATAACTGTTATGCTTATCCAAGGTCTTCTTATGGACCTGGAACAAATATGCAGATAAGACCAGAGGGTCAGCATGACAGCCAAGCAAACTGCATTTGCAAAAGGAGAATTCAGCAAATGGCAGCCTCCATGTTTTTCTCATTTTTATGTACAAATCTTCTCATTATTGTAGCCTGAACTTATTTTTTTGATGTTGCTTTCACATGGTCCCATGTTTTCATGATGTATAGATTTATATAAACAAATTAAATTAATTAAAACTAAACTGCAGCTACACCAAAAACAAACAATTACAAGGCAATTCATTTAAACACTGTATAACTCTGTCGGTCTGAACAATGAGAGCAAAGATGGCCATAAATATTAGAGGCTGTTCAGGCATGTAGGCACTAGGTGAGTGCTTAAATATTTAATTTTCACACACGAACAACAACATTGAACAACACCCTAATCATCACAGTCATGTGGCACAGGCCATGAGCTACAACATATATTATTGAGTACCATACCCGGACAAATGCCCAATTATGTTGGTAGTCAGTAGGAAGAATCATCCCCTATGCTGGTGGTCAGTAAGAGCAAGAATGCCCCCTTTTATGTTGGTGGTCAGTAGGAGAATAAATCCCTCTTACGTTGGTGATCAGTAAGAGGAAGAATGTCCACTTTTATGTTCGTGGTCAGTAGGCAAATAATACACTATTACATTGGTGGTCAGTAAAAGGAAGAATGCACCATTTTATGTTGGTGGTCAGTTGGAGAATAAATCCCTCTTAGATTGGTGGTCAGTAAGAGGAAGAATGCCCCATTTTAATGTAAAATCACTCTTACATTGGTGGTCAAATACTCACCTGGATCTAGGCATCACTTCCTTGCAGGCAGGATCAGCAATAATTGACTTCCTGCAGTGTTTTCATCGGTAAAGGAGCAGTGCACTCTTATCTTGACAGCGAGGGGGGCAATGAGTGGAGTTAAGATACCTACGGTATTTCCTCTGGGCTGCATAGTGATGCTGTCCCTAGAAGACACTGCTTGTGTGACACACACACAAAATACACAAACACACAAACTAATAGCATCCGAGTGGGCTGCTACGGTGGGTGGTAGGTCCACTAAGGTCCTCACTCAGCTTGCACATCCATCGGACACTGCATGTTAGGTATACTCTGAATGTGCTTTAAAGTACTGTACATTGACAGTTCACAGAATGGTCTGAAACCTCTACACCTGACCAAAGTAGCAACACCCTGCAGTGGTCACTGTAAACTTTAAAGCGTATGTAAACCCTACCAAATGTCTTAATTGGTTCCATTTGGACTAATAAATATACCATTGAAAGTATATTATAGCTGTTTGATTAGTTAAAAAAAAAGCTATTGGTTCTGCCAGAAATCTTGTAAGCTAACTGCCTATGAAGTAGGCATGGCTGACACCAAATTATAGGATTTCAGATCTCAAAAACCGCTGTGTTGTCAGCTCAAACAGGAATCTAGGAGAACACTATATTTCTGGCACATCAATAGTGATTTTTATGTACCTGCAATGTGTTTAAAGGGATAAAGCTTTGGGAAATATGCACGTACTACAGAGATTAAATATGTTTTTATTTGCCTTAACATATGTTTTACTAATTTAGACCACCATGCATTTGTACTGCATTCCATTACATTATGCAACCCTATGCCTAGAAGTAGAATCAAACCTTAACAGAAAGGATTTAAGAAAACTCAGGGGAAATTAGTGTAATTATTTTCAGTACTATGAGCCAATCTATTCGTAATTTCTGGGAATCGGAATACATTACAGACGGTAAACTACAGCAATGTGTTTTTGCAGCAATGTAAACAAGAACCCAGAGACCTAGAAGGAAAATTCACCTGCAGGCAAAACTGGTTTATCTCCAACAGAAACTTGACAGTGACCTCAACATGAGCTGCCATGGACGGGAAGCAGTTGCTGGGTTTCAATAAGCTAGTCTATAAATAGCCAAGCAAAAGGAATAGACGTTATTCATATTCCAGACAAGTCAAGCTGGACCTGTAATGAGCTACACCTAAGGGTGACACCCTCACTACAACTGAAAAGTATGGGAAAGTTAATCCGCCTAATAACACTTAGAAGAACCTAATGCAACCGCTTACATCACATCTGTAAAGATAAATATTGTTCGCATACCATCAGCTGTTCTTACTCATTCACATACCTTACTGGGATATTAAGAAATACATCCCCTGGATTTTGGCTGCCACGTAATCTGTCACACAGCCAATACAGGTGCTCAAATCAGAGAAAATCATCTGATTCAGTACTGAAAACTGGGAAAGTCAACAGTGAAGAACACAATAGTCAGTTGATGGAACATTTCTGAGAAAAAATATTAGTCATTTTAAAAGAAAGCTTGTACTGGGCCAAATCTGTAGGCTGCAATTGATGACCTCCTAAATAAAACTAGTTATCTGGCTGTCATGCTCATTCAATGGATTCAAAAGTTTCTGAGCTATGTAACGTACATACAGATAACGTGTTCTCACTTCACTCTGACTATGTCTTCAGTCAGTAGGGTTGATTTGCTAAAAGGCAGATAGGCTGTTCACTTGGTAATTGAATTTCCACTATGTAGGGGCAGTTTCCCCTTAACTTAGCGAATGTGGTATAATTTCACTTTGCAAAGATTACTCAATCGGGTAAAAGGAGACTAAAAAAAATTGATTGGATGATGGAAGTCAGCAGAGCTTTGCCTCATTTCACAAATATATGGGGTAACTTCCCCTGCTACGTGCAAACTCCCTTGCAAAGTGAACAGCCTATTTGCCTTTTGTAAATCAAGCCCAGTGGCTCAGTACATAGAAAACCAGAGACAACCTAGGGGCTAGCAATGACAGCCCACACACACACTTCTAATGCCTGACTGTTTATAAGTCACCAGCTAGGTTCAAAGAGCCTAACTTCGCCCAGAGACATTAGATGTGAGTAAATTGGAGGCCTGAATGTTTTTTGCCGCCACTCAATGACAAAAACATAGTTGCATTTTATGAACAGAAGTGTAATCTCTGATGCAGCACATACCTCCGCACTAGAAGAAGTGCACTCTGGGCTACTGGCCAGAAAGTTCTGCTCAGGTGTACTTTACGAAGACAGAGGTGCCTTGAAGTTATTTGCACACATTTATCTGCACCAAGGTAGCATGAATATCATCCAAGTTTGTCAGTATCTGATGGTGATCTGCATTAAATTTTCCATACTTCTGGATCATTATACAGCCAAGATTATATAACCCATCATCATTTGATCTTCTGGTACATCAACATGACCGTACAGGCTTTATGTAACACCAACGTGCTACTGGCACTAATCTGCTCTGCACCCCACTGCTGTGTGCGTGGTTACGATATAAACTCAACAAGCATAAATGTGTCACCTTTAGGCAAGATCTTCCAATTTGATACGTTAAACAGAAAAAGAATATTAATAGCTCATAACTTGTGATTGTATTAATAAGCAGTAAATAAAAAGGTTTTGAGATCCACCCTTTGTCATGTGTCACAACACGTTGTGTACCTTTCTATTATTGGAACTATGAAAATGTGGAAGTGGTGAGCACAGGAGAGGTTAGGAGCTTTACAGCCAGATGTGGAAGGTATCCCCTGGGCAATACTGAAGTACACAAGACATTTATACTGTGGCAGTTTTTTTTGATATAGTGTTTATTTTAACCACATGGTTCATTGAGCCCCATAAGATACACAATACCCAAAGTCTTAGAATGCCCACAGATGAACAAGTATCTGCCTTAGAAGCAGTGTCAGGACAAGGTCAATCTATGGAGAACTGCACAGGCACCATGATTTGCATGCCTGTCATCTCTGAGCCAAAATCTCAGTTCAGGAAGTAAATGCTGACCCTGAATGATGCCTGAACAAACATGGTGCCCCAGATGAAATTGTCATGGGGAGTACTGCGATCTCGCTGTGAGACGTGATAAACACCTGTACATGTTATACTTACACATTTCTTTTAGTTAAGTGCACGCATGCGCTTAACGTGAAAAAGTATATCTAATGCTAGATCTACTTTAAAGTGATATTAAAAGGAGAACTCACTTCTCGATCCTGTCACGGCTGTCTGCCGTGACAGGGGGAGGGGCTGGATTCCCCTCTCCGATCTGCCAGCGCTGACTGGCGGAACCGACGGGGGAGGGGGCGGGTACAGCTGGCTCTGCCTCTAGATAGGCAGAGCCAGCTGTCACTCACGCAGCTGGGCAGATCCCGTCATCTAAGTCGTGATCCGCTCCAGCGTCTCAGTATACAGCGAGCTGTAGCTCGCGGTATACTGAGCTTACTGAGTATACTGAGCTTAGGGTAACGGGAGGACGCTAGTTTGTGTCCTCCCGTTACCCTAAGGAGAACTATGGGGAAAAACACTGACCCCATAGTTCTCCTTTAAAGTCAAAAGGTTTTTTAAGCTATATCAAATGCTGATTTGTTTCACTTACAATAGATGATGCTCCTTGATGTTTAAAAGTTTTAGCTTCCTACAGAGATTCCTGACCATTGGTCTTGATGTCCTGTTTAGGGGCTAGTTCACACCATCTTCAGTGCGTTCCAGCCCTATTCCTTCCGGAACGCACTGGATCGCATTGTGGCACCGTAGTGAAGTGAATGGCACCGTAGCCACACCCTCCAACCACAATGCGATCGGCTGCACAGTAATGCAAAGCACATCAATGCCTGCGGTCCAGTCAGAAGAAATGCTTCAAGCACTATTTTTTCTGACCGGACCACAGGCATTGATGTGCCCCGCGTTCCCGTGCAGCCGATCGCATTGTGGCCGGAGGGCGTGGCTGCGGTGCCAATCACTTCAATGCACCGTAATGCCCCTCCCACCGGACAACAAAGTGAGCCGGCCGCAATGCGATCCAGTGTGTTACAGTTTGGGCCGGAACGCACTGTGTCTTGTGTGAACGGGCCCTTAGAGTGGCTCCTTTCCCTTGCTGGATCCTATGGAGCCACCCTTGCGTTTGCTAGTAAGATGTTTGTGTCTAAACAAACACAGCAAGGCAAACCACTCCCCTCGCCATTGTCCTCCTTCCTCCCTTATTCAAGTTAGTAGATGGAGAGCTGCTGGAGACTGTTCTGTCCCTTGTGATCTTGTACTGAACAGAAAGCCCCACTGCAAGGATTAATAACATTTCTCGCTGGAGTTCTTTTTTAACAAAAGTCACAGGGTGAACTGGAAATACTGATGAAAAGGTGTTAGTACTTTTTTCCATTCGCAAAACTGGGCTATGTTTACAAACATGTATTTCCATCCATCTACCTTTTCATTGCTGATCATTTTTCCACTTGCTGCTCCCAGGTACCCTGGTGCCACAATTTCAAAGGTTACATCTGGATCATATCCAACAGTCTGATGCTGCTACATAAACATCGCTGTCTGAACAAGATGCTTACAAAGTCTGCAAGAATTGAGGCTGTACAGGAACATAATAATTTGTTTGTACATATGGAATTAAGCTGCCAGCTATAAGAAGATCTGACCACTCAGCGCAATCTAAACCCCACAATCAAGCTTTGTTTATCAGACACTTGCAAGCACATTGCTAGCTGAAGTCACCATATGTGGTAAATGGATGATTATATATGTGGGAAGACTTGTGCACATTGAGAACTGAAGTAAGGATTATGTCACTTCAGAAGTGTCCTTTGTGCAATCAGCTGAAAGAAGTTTACTACTGTTTAACGAACGGAGAATGAGCTAGTAGGCATGTGACAATCTTCCTTTTCCACTTGTGTGAAGAGCTAATCAAGCATTCTCTCAGGTCATGAACACACAGGATAAATGGCGGGAGGTATACACAAAACAGATTTGTGTGTGCTATGTGCAAACATTATTTTTAATCGTAGGAAAATTGCAGACTGTCTAGATCACGTTTCACTTTGCAATTGTTTTTATCTTTTAAATAACTACTGGGGTTAAAAAAGAACTCTACTCAGGATGAAATCACCAACGATCAGGTCTAGTGTCCCGGCTTATAGTATAAACAGAAGTCATAATAATAAAAAATTGTAGCATCTTCGTATAATTTACAATCTTGGCATGCATGACTATCAAACTGTGATCCACTAATAAACTCTAGTGTAATGGCTAGTTGTGTCCACAATTCATGGAAGCAGAAATGTGTCACAAGGTAGATTGTCTTTCTGTTATATGGAAGAATATTTTTTAACCATCAGATTTTTTTTGACGGGGGAGGGGGCGGGTACAGCTGGCTCTGCCTCTAGATAGGCAGAGCCAGCTGTCACTCACGCAGCTGGGCAGATCCCGTCATCTAAGTCGTGATCCGCTCCAGCGTCTCAGTATACAGCGAGCTGTAGCTCGCGGTATACTGAGCTTACTGAGTATACTGAGCTTAGGGTAACGGGAGGACGCTAGTTTGTGTCCTCCCGTTACCCTAAGGAGAACTATGGGGAAAAACACTGACCCCATAGTTCTCCTTTAAAGTCAAAAGGTTTAAGCGTCTCAGTATACAGCGAGCTGTAGCTCGCGGTATACTGAGCTTACTGAGTATACTGAGCTTAGGGTAACGGGAGGACGCTAGTTTGTGTCCTCCCGTTACCCTAAGGAGAACTATGGGGAAAAACACTGACCCCATAGTTCTCCTTTAAAGTCAAAAGGTTTTTTAAGCTATATCAAATGCTGATTTGTTTCACTTACAATAGATGATGCTCCTTGATGTTTAAAAGTTTTAGCTTCCTACAGAGATTCCTGACCATTGGTCTTGATGTCCTGTTTAGGGGCTAGTTCACACCATCTTCAGTGCGTTCCAGCCCTATTCCTTCCGGAACGCACTGGATCGCATTGTGGCACCGTAGTGAAGTGAATGGCACCGTAGCCACACCCTCCAACCACAATGCGATCGGCTGCACAGTAATGCAAAGCACATCAATGCCTGCGGTCCAGTCAGAAGAAATGCTTCAAGCACTATTTTTTCTGACCGGACCACAGGCATTGATGTGCCCCGCGTTCCCGTGCAGCCGATCGCATTGTGGCCGGAGGGCGTGGCTGCGGTGCCAATCACTTCAATGCACCGTAATGCCCCTCCCACCGGACAACAAAGTGAGCCGGCCGCAATGCGATCCAGTGTGTTACAGTTTGGGCCGGAACGCACTGTGTCTTGTGTGAACGGGCCCTTAGAGTGGCTCCTTTCCCTTGCTGGATCCTATGGAGCCACCCTTGCGTTTGCTAGTAAGATGTTTGTGTCTAAACAAACACAGCAAGGCAAACCACTCCCCTCGCCATTGTCCTCCTTCCTCCCTTATTCAAGTTAGTAGATGGAGAGCTGCTGGAGACTGTTCTGTCCCTTGTGATCTTGTACTGAACAGAAAGCCCCACTGCAAGGATTAATAACATTTCTCGCTGGAGTTCTTTTTTAACAAAAGTCACAGGGTGAACTGGAAATACTGATGAAAAGGTGTTAGTACTTTTTTCCATTCGCAAAACTGGGCTATGTTTACAAACATGTATTTCCATCCATCTACCTTTTCATTGCTGATCATTTTTCCACTTGCTGCTCCCAGGTACCCTGGTGCCACAATTTCAAAGGTTACATCTGGATCATATCCAACAGTCTGATGCTGCTACATAAACATCGCTGTCTGAACAAGATGCTTACAAAGTCTGCAAGAATTGAGGCTGTACAGGAACATAATAATTTGTTTGTACATATGGAATTAAGCTGCCAGCTATAAGAAGATCTGACCACTCAGCGCAATCTAAACCCCACAATCAAGCTTTGTTTATCAGACACTTGCAAGCACATTGCTAGCTGAAGTCACCATATGTGGTAAATGGATGATTATATATGTGGGAAGACTTGTGCACATTGAGAACTGAAGTAAGGATTATGTCACTTCAGAAGTGTCCTTTGTGCAATCAGCTGAAAGAAGTTTACTACTGTTTAACGAACGGAGAATGAGCTAGTAGGCATGTGACAATCTTCCTTTTCCACTTGTGTGAAGAGCTAATCAAGCATTCTCTCAGGTCATGAACACACAGGATAAATGGCGGGAGGTATACACAAAACAGATTTTGTGTGTGCTATGTGCAAACATTATTTTTAATCGTAGGAAAATTGCAGACTGTCTAGATCACGTTTCACTTTGCAATTGTTTTTATCTTTTAAATAACTACTGGGGTTAAAAAAGAACTCTACTCAGGATGAAATCACCAACGATCAGGTCTAGTGTCCCGGCTTATAGTATAAACAGAAGTCATAATAATAAAAAATTGTAGCATCTTCGTATAATTTACAATCTTGGCATGCATGACTATCAAACTGTGATCCACTAATAAACTCTAGTGTAATGGCTAGTTGTGTCCACAATTCATGGAAGCAGAAATGTGTCACAAGGTAGATTGTCTTTCTGTTATATGGAAGAATATTTTTTAACCATCAGATTTTTTTTGCGACAGTGACCCGAAAATTAAAATGAGACACAGGTAGATAGCTATTAGCCTAATCTCTTTTAATAAAAAATTCAAATTAATTTTAAACTACAACCCATACCAGAATTCAAAAATAACACTACTTTTAAAAATATGTAGGGCTTCAATTAAAAATGTATAGCGAGCTGGATTCCATTGTGCAGCACTAGCGCCCCTAGATGGCACCGATGTCAGCACCATCTAGGGTTGTTGCGAACAGCATAACCAGGTGAATTTTTTATAGAGGGAGCCCTTAGTGCCAATTCACACCATCTGTGCTGGAGATGCGCTGGCTGTTGTTTTAAGTGCAGCCCCAACGCAAGAGAAGGCAATTTGCATAGTTACGGATGGTGTGCATTCACACCACTGCGTGTGGTAGGAACGCGGTGGCGTGCGTGGGGAAAAAAAAGTAAGGCACGCCTTACTTTTTTCTAACATGGTGGGATGTGACACAGTACAACTGCTTCGCACTCCGCTGTGCCCATAGAACTGAATAAAATGTCACTAGTGAAATTTCAATAAAGTTCTAACAAAAAAGTACACTGAGCGATGTGGCACTGTGCCAGTGCACCGCACACCAGACGCTATGTGATTAGCGCAGAATCTAGTGTGAATGAGCCCCTAGGGTATTTCTAACTACTCCAAACACCTTAACGTCTTATGTCTACCTGCTAAGACTAGTGTAAACATTGCTGTGTTTACATTCAGTTTGTCTGTACTGTTAACTGCAAACAAGGAGCGACAGCAAGGAAAGCATCTGCTCCACATACCTTCTTGATTCACTGCTGGGAGCCATAATGATGGATTCTATGTTGCAATACACTCATGTAATCAGTGAAGATCACAAACTGCTAGAAGCAAGCAGCCTCTGCATAAGCAAAGTAACAGAGTAGATTGGCACATCTGCAGACCAGGACTAAGAATCCCTGGTGACCAGGACTAAGTGATCCATCTAGATGTGCATTAGGCTTTCCACAATTACATGTGTGGAATCGCCAGGGATGAGCAGGGCTTAGCTAAACTAACACAGGGGCAAATCAGTTTTAGAAGTACAGTTAGCCATTAGTGAGGTTTGCAGAAGTTAAAGAGTTAATAAGAGGCTCCAGCGACAAACAATGTGCAATACACCTGTCACATTGCTTAGGTGTGTCCGTAGTAGCTCACAATCCATTTAGCTTAGTACAGCCTCAATAATTGCACCTCGTAAGAAACACTGGCTGCATGTATTACAGAGAATCCAGCGTGTACCTTGGGAATTACGCTTTCAATTTAAGTGATGCCGGTGCTGTATGTTACAGCTGTGGCTTCCAGCTCTGTAATAGGCTTCTAGGCAAAGCCATAAGCTCCTCTTAGATAAGTGGTTCTCTTCAGGTCACAGACAATCAATACAGTGATCAACAAACACATAAAACAATTCCTTTGTCGGCTAATTAGCTATCTCAGTGGCCGGATGTGGTTTAACTGCTGTGATACACAATTCTTCGTATGCACTTCTAGGAGGGCATGATATAGTTATAGTTGACACACACTAATTATATATAATAATAATAATAATAATAATAATAATAATAGTAGTAATAATAATAAATAATAATATAGAAATCACATTAGATAAGAGAAAAGTAGGACATGCATTTAAAAAACTCCTGGTCTGTAACAACATATTGATTCCTGCCAACAGCGCCATATACAACATTTCCTCCTAAGGCCAGATTCACACCTAGGCGATTGAGCTGTTTTCTCTATATGTCACGCTTTTTTTTTTTTTCTTAATGCGATTTTGCTTTGAAAACCGTGCGATTTTCAATGCATAGAGATGTCTACGGGTCCAAAACCGCGCGAGAACCGCCTGAAAATAGCTCCTGACGCAACGGTGTGAACAGCTTCCATTGACTGCAATGCGAATTTGTGTTTTGCGCCAGGCCTCAGAGATCTGCACATGGTCCACGTTCCTGCCTCTAAGAACCCCCGCCCTTGGAATAAGTTTCCACTCCTTACAAGATCTCCGATTGTGCTTGCAGACCTTATCATTAGTAACCACTGTTGCAATGTCATTGAAGTTTAATGGCAGCCACTGATGTGCCATGGCAGCCATTGACCCTGATTTACAAAAAGAGTAGAGCATGTTCACCTTGCCAAGAGAAATTAGCTTAGTGAATTAAGTGAACTGTGGTAAACCATTCAATTATGTGTACATTTTCCTTGCACATGACTGGGTATTCTTTGCAAAGAGACGTTTTACTTCGCTTCACCTAATTAACTAAGCTAAGTGAAAACTTGAACTTGCTTTTCTCCTTTAATAGATCAACCCCATTAAGTCCTGTTTATTGATGTCAACGTGCTTGCTGGAAGCCCGCCCCGTCCCCAAAGCATATGTCCCACTGGACGCTACCCAGTTGCCACCAGTCAAAGGTTATCCGGCCAGGAACAGATAATAAATTATTACAAAAGGATGTTTATTATCAGAATGTATTTTACCCATATTATAAATCCCTGCTTCCTTGCAGGCTTTCAAACTACAGCAAAATAAGAACATTGTTTTCCTTCGAATCACAAAAACTGAGTTGGAGTCTTTAACTACAGGTTGTAATTATACAAGATATTAGCCCCCCCTCAAGTAATGAGGCCCGTGTTACCTATTAGTGCAGACATTTAGCAGTAAATACACAAAACTGCACCTCTGTTTAACAACGCACTAAGGCAGCCAGCTACATTATGAATGGTACTGCAGGCAGCAAGCTGAAGAGAAGGCTGACTGAAGGCCTGTTTGCACATTTGGAGACATTCCCCTCCACATACCTTCAAGCATTTGGTGCAGCTAACAGATATGTTTGTCTAGGATGTTAAAGAAGACTCAACAAATTGTTAAAGGTCACAAGGAAATATGATGAGCTTCTCTACTCTGAGAAATGCCAAGGTCTTCTGTGAACTGGTGCAACTATGACATAGGAGGTCACTTATGTCAACAGCTACAGAGGCCCAAAAGCAGAACTTGAGAATTGTCCAATACTAATGTTTTCAATTCAGTATGTGGCCATAATATTATTATAACAACAACATACATGAATACATGAAAAAACAACAAGTCACAACAAAACTGTTATGAGAAAGTCTGTTGTTTATTTTTGTCCAATGCACAATCACGTGGTACATGGAAACCCACCACCAAAATAAAAGCTTTTGGTCTGTCCAATAAACCATACATTCAAAAGTAAACATGTGACTGTCATGCAAAAATGGGTCTTTAAAAAGGAGAACTATGAGGGGAGTGAAAAATCACAGTTTCATTGTCACAGGTAGGCTCAGTAGATTGGGAAGTGAGCAAACACATACCGGTGCTCGCTCACTTCTCGATCCTGTGCCGGCAGAGAGCCGTGACAGGGGAGGGACTGGATTCCCCCCTCCCCTGTCCAATCGTCCAGCTATCGCTCTGGAACGCACACACTTTCGGTGTGAACAAGCCCTTAATGGCTGGAATCTTTCAGAACAAATTAGCTAATTTTATATTTAGGAGAAGATTATTCCTTAGCTGGACCTCCTGTGGTGGTGTATGAATATGACAAGATCCAATAAAAAAAGAAAGGCACTCAGGGCTTCCAAGTATAAAAGGCACTGAGTATTATAAAGTAACAAACAAACAATAAAGCATATTAGCTTTGTTCCTAGCAATCTAGCAGACATGCATAAACTGTGCTGTAACTTCATATTTTCCGCAATTATTTGCCAAACCCTTTGCCGTGATCCATCATTATGTAGCCAGATCATATAGGACCGTCGTTAGTTGATCATATAAGTGATCTGAGGTCATCAATGACATGGTCTTATGGCTATATATAATATAAGGGTCTTGTGTGACTACCTGTATTGAAGCAAATATGGAAGCTGCCACAGAAGTGACTCCCTTCTGCGAATGCTATCTGCCTGGCTTCAATGCTGTACTGACCCAGAACAAATATTCAGCAAATGATGATAGATCAAAAATTCCCTACTCTGTATTATTTGAAGAATGCTTTTCCAAAAATTGTTTGAGATTGTGTATATATA
>NW_017307574.1:433918-460651 GCF_000935625.1 Nanorana parkeri
ATAATAATAATAATAATAATAATAATATATAAAAAATTAGATATACACATACACACACATCTATACAGACACAAAATATGTTATACTTCCACTCGTATATAAATGCGAAGACAGGCTGCATATTGGAAGTTGTAGTGAGCAGTAAGCTTCCATCAGCATGCCAATGCTCGGTGTGGGGGAGAGGAGTGATGGGGGGCTTCTGTGCAGTCATGCATGGCAAGGAGATCTCCCAACGCTGCACCAGCATGGCTCATACATCCCCCTCTCCTGGGACAGGATCTATTGTCTGCCCATACAAATCGTTTCCCCGCTGAGCCGGTGCACGGAGCAGCAATGTCCGGGCTGTAACAATGAGAGACGAGACTAGCTCGCACACACAGGCTCCCATAGAAGTGGTGCATTATAAAGCACAATGGGAAAAGTTCTCCATCCCGCCGATGTCCAGGAGACACAGTGCACCTGCTCCGATGCGGAGAGGACAAGTCCCGTGCACCTCATATCAGTCAGAGAAGACAGGAAAGGTGTACATTGATGAGAAGTGCACTCACCATATTTCAGCTCGGGTGAGGTCCTGGGAAAGCTGGCTGTCCGCAGTGACACTTCCCTCTCTCTCTCTCTGTGATTTGAACACTCCTCTCCACTCAGCCACAATGATACTGAGAGCTGGGACAGCAGGACCGACTGCTTCACACGAGTAAACTGTGGCCTGGACTTTTTACTCACGCTGGCCTGCACTAATGACTTTACACTCACTAATCCCAAACTGGAGTCTCAGCTAAACTCTGGCGTGGATCACGCCTACCCCGCCTGCTGCTTATTCAGGCTCATGGCTCTGCTCCCAGAAGACCGTGTGCTGAGGGATAATGCTCCAAAAGCTCTTAGAGTACAGTTTAGTATGACAGCTGGCAAAACCATTTCTACTGGTTTTCGTTTTTTATGCTGTATTCTCTTTTGCTGATGGTTTACAATGCTTGTTTATGTCAATAAAATATCAAAATATTGAAGCAGCTATGGATATATATAAAGGAAAAGTGTTATTTTGTTCTCATTGTCTCTTCCTGCACTGTTGTTATCATTATTATTATACAGGATTTATATAGTGCCAACAGTTTGCACAGTGCTTTACAATAGAAGGAAGACATTACAATCACAATACAATTCAAGACAAGATGGTAAGGAGGGCCATCCCCATGAGCGCTTACAATCTAAAAGCACTAGAGTGATCAGTCATATAGTTATAAATATGGCCATACTGTTAAAGGTTTCTGATCCATACAAGATATACCTATCACTATATCTTATTGTTCACTCTACTTCTACCACTAGCTATATGGTGTAGCAACCTGTTCATTAGATACAAACTGAGTAAATTGTTTAGGTTTGCCCTCATAATACATAGCTTTTATAAACTTAAAGGAGATCGTACAGAGACTGTACAATCACATTGTAATGTGTATTGCCGCCCTAAGTGAAGATGGGCCTATAAATCTGGCAGATCTGTTATGGATCATGAACAGTCAGGTAATACAAGGGCAGAGTAAAAAGGGTCTGTAACATGGCGTTAAAAAAAGTATTACTGAAGTTACCAGACACTCTTTGGTGCCACATAGTGCATATACAGAGAGTGCCTGTTTTTCCAGTCACCTGACCCCATGTACCCTGTATGTTACATGTGCCTGTCACCAACACTCTGTGCCTTACACACTCCTGACACCTTACTTTGTATGTAATACTTTGTATGTAACATACTTCTGACACCAGTACTCTGAGCCTCACACACAGCCTCCTTCTACTCTGTATGTTACATACACCTGAACCCAGCACTCTGAGCCTCACACACTCCTGTACTCTTTTACTCTGTATGTTACATACTCCTGACACCAGCACTATGTGCCTTACACACACCTTTCCCCTTGTACTCTGTATGTTACATACTCCTGACACCAGCACTATGTGCCTTACACACACCTTTCACCCTTGTACTCTGTATGTTACATACTCCTGACACAAGCACTATGTGCCTTATACACAACTTTCACCCTTGTACTCTGTATGTTACATACTCCTGACACCAGCACTATGTGCCTTATACACACCTTTCACCCTTGTACTCTGTATGTTACATATTCCTGACACCAGCACTATGTGCCTTACACACACCTTTCCCCTTGTACTCTGTATGTTACATACTCCTGATACCAGCACTACGTGCCTTACACACACTTTTCCCCTTGTACTCTGTATGTTACATACTCCTGACACCAGCACTATGTGCCTTACACACTCCTTTCTCCTTGTACTCCTGATTCCAGCACTCTGTGCCTGACACACACCTGTGAAGTTCTTTTCTATTTCCCAAAATGTTTCCCAAGATTATTAACCCTAAACCTAACACCAAAACCTAACTACCCTTACTCTAGGAAAACCTTAATGGTTGTGAGTCAATTTGATTTTATTTGTTTAGAGTTTATGTTTTTAAACTGTTGTTCAATAATGTGTTCACTATAGGTTAACCAACTTTGTTAAAAAAAATACATGGTAAAGGATTACCGGAGCATCCAAAGAGATAGCACAGAAGAAGCTGCCTTGAGGGTGGCTTTGTCTTATTGAAACCTTATTGAAACCTTGGAGGCAGCAGTCCTTCACTCATCTGACTCTTGTGTTACTTGTGTGTTTACAATATAGCCCCAACTATTGTGCTTTGTACAAAGCAGGCTTATTTTTTAACAGAAAGGCTAAGAAGCCTCTGGAATCCATGGACATAGTAGCCTAATGCTCTATCTCCTGGCTTAAAGCAAGAATAACATATTAATATACCGTATATACTCAAGTATAAGCCGTCCCGAATATAAGCCGAGGTACCTAATTTTAGCAAAAAAAACTGGGAAAAAGTATTGACCCGAATATAAGCCGAGGGTGGGAAATGAGGCAGCTACTGGTAGATAGATACCAATAAAATGACATTAATATTTATTTAAAAGAAAAATAACCTAGCTCTGTAAGTGGAAAAGGGGGTACAGGGCTACATATCATGTACTACGGATCATTTAACCCATTCATATTAGCAGAGGATAATTGTAAATCTATTGTTCAGTGCACTCTATATGTAGTATATAGTACATGTACATATAGAGTGCCTGCAACAATACATTTACAATGATCCTCTGCTAACATGAATGGGTTAAATGATCCATAGTACAGGGCTACATACAGATCATTTAATACATTCATGTTAGTATAATTGTAAATGTATTGTCTGCACTGTATTAGCAGTATATACTCTATATAGAGTATATACTGCTAATACAGTGCAGACAATACATATATAATTGCTTAATGAATCTCTCTCTCTCTTCAGAGAAATAGAGATGACATCTACCTATCCTAGAACATTGAAAGGGGCATATGCTTTGTGTATCACTTCCTTCCCTCTTTTCAGTCAACAAGTAGGGATATCTATATTAGATCCTTTGACCTTTCATTATTGCCCTCTAGTGTGGTCCTAAACAGCCAGATCCATGTGCCAGTGTCACATTGTGCCATTGAACTGAGACAAGTTCAGGAATTATGACCACTCTGACTTTAGTGTAAACGTTTTGTTGTTTTGAATGACTAGATCAATATATGCAATGCTGCTAATTATGCTGTAAAGTGTCTATTCCACGCTTACCATGTACATCACAATATGTTCCATCCACAATATGATACACAAATATTCCTATGTATGAAGGGCAAATAATCATCTTAAAGTGACATTGAAGTCACTTTTTTCTCATTCTAATTCTGCTTTTAATACCTTATGTGATGCCTCTTGATTCGATCATCTTCCTTCCCCTTGTTTTCAGCAGTCCCTCCAGTACTGGTGGCGGTGTCTGATTCAGCGCAGACTGCTGTCTCGTCCTTTCCTACGATGTCTGTCCAGCGTGCACGCTCACGGCTGTGTGCATTGACTTCCACTCAGTCTCGCCTTTTCTCCTTGCCGGTGATATGGACTGCGCATGCACCCGCCCACATCATAATCCTCCTGCACGCCCGTTCGGAAGATGTGTTCTGCAGCCGAGAGCGAGCGGCACAGAGACAGGTAAGTATTTCATATTTGGACACTTTTTTTATGTTGTGGCATATATCTACTGCTTACTAGGAGACTTTAATTCTACTTTAAGAAAATGGCATTTTAAAGTGCTGTCATCGGAGGTTTCGAACATGTTTACTGATTCTATTGTTTTATGCTGATTGGATAAAATTTAGCTGGCACCACCCAACATGCTCATGGTATTTACACATTGATTATCAAAATTCCTCATCTATTACCTATAGTAATACTGCCAACTACATATAAACATAATCAACCAGTATCTGCAGGGAACATGTTAAAGAAGCACTCCATGTAGCCTCATTCTGAAGCATTGGGGGGCGGGGGGGGGATGTTAAATGTGTAGGTTTTACTTACCTCCATGCCACTTCATCACATCTGTTGCAGAAAAATCTCTCCTCGTTGTTCAGCCATTGTCCACATGCTTGTGATGCCTGCTCTATGCTCTTGGCACTCAGTAAACCTGCATAAGCTTCTATGGGGCTGACTACTTTAATTCAGAATATGCAGAGTCAAGAAGAGGTACTGGAAGTGTGCAAGGGCGGCAGAACTGCAATAATACGGAAAATTGTATACTTACCTATCGGTAATTTTCCTTTCCTGACGCCAATCCATGGCAGCATACAATGGGTATGCTGCCATGGATTGGCGTCAGGAACAGAAAATATCTTACATCAGTAGATCTAGTAAAGGATGACCTCTTATAACTCTCCAATCAATAATCCCCTTGAGTGTTGATGGCAAGCGGATATCTGGCTAACCCCATAAAAAAGAGGTCAGCACATGATCTGGCTGAATGGAGCTAGACCAAGGGATTGTCACCCATGTCATTGGTGAAATGGTTATGCATTTGGCTAGATCAGATTTAAATAAAAAAACTGGAGTACAATGTTTTCTTTTTTTTGTGGAGCCTTTTCATACATTATTTAGTGATGTGAAACTACATCTTTGGAGAGGAAACCAAAAAATTAAGCCATAAGGTATAATTGAAGGTAAATTGTGGAATATAAAGGTAGACCATAATTGGTCTGGTCCCTCTCCAATATGACAGCCAATGAGATGCTCTGGCTAGGACTGGACCATTTAAGGTAGCCTCGGAAATAGAGAACAGTTCTACAATCATTGGGCAGATGTGTTTCTACTCAGTGTTGTAGTGCTTGTAATGTAGAATTGTAGTGATGAAAAATTAGCAAACCTAACATCATGTTTATATGAGAAATGGGATTTTGGATGGAGAAAGCTAAGGTATAAAAAATACGGAACTGGAAGAAGGCAGACTATAGCTGCCCAGATTGGAGAGGAGATGGGGACATAACACCAGTTTGGATACAACAAGCCTGAGATCTATGTGTGTGGCTGACAAGTCATTGTGGCTAACAATTCCATTTTTTATTTCACTAGAACTTCTGTTGTCCTAGTTGTTGGAGCATGTTAAACCAGAACAGTAAGATGAACATGGGTTTTAATTGACCAATGGAATGTAGCATAACTATCTTGAGGGAGGGGAGCATTATTTTAGCATTATTTTACATTCTATGTCCTCTAGTGCCAAAAACATTTTGTTCCACTACTGGCGTTAACTTGGAACCTGGAGGAAGAATGCAAGTATGTGGAAGTCCACACATAGTGCAAGGGTGCATTCAATCTCAGGTCACTGAAATAAATACACAGGAAAGAGGTGCTATTAAAGGATCCTGTACTGTGAAAGTATAGGCTCTCTATTTGAAAATACTCGTTATCTGGCTGATATTTAGATTCAGTGACTAAAGTTCTTTCTGAGTCACTAGTTCAGAATACCTATGAAGACTGGGATTCATGGCTTCATTCTGACTTTCATGAACAGTATGCTTATTTTAGGTCAATGACTCAATGTATTAAAACGAGAGGCAGCAAGTAAACCTACTTATTTATTGTTGATATTTATATAGCGCTTACAATTTATGCATTGTTTTACACACTGCACATTCAATCCCTGCCTTAAAGGAGCCTACAATCTAAAGTCCCTGTCTTAGGCGGCATTCACACATAGCATTTGCGGTTCCCTCACGGTTTTCCGCGCGGAAGACTGTGCGGGCCGAAAACACAATGTGTTTCAATCCACGTGGATGCTGCTCGTTTGCGGCTATTAAATAGCTGCGAACGTGCAGAATCCGCCTGATTATCGTGCTTGCACTATTTTGGGGGCTGCACGGTCCCCGCAATGGTTTGAACGATGCACATTGAAGTGAAATGTTTTTTGTGTTTACAGAGGCTCCGCGCGTATCCGTACAGCCGAATACACGCGGACAGCTGCTCAGGTGTGAATGGACCCTCACCTGCATGCATACATACAGGGCCGATTTAGACAGGGGCCAATTAACCTACCAGCATGTCTTCGGAGCGTGGGAAGAAACCAGAATACCTGGAAGAAACCCACACAAGCACTCCGCAAGAACTTGCAAACTGCTTGCCTGTAAAACTTTAGGGAACATATACATATGACATCCTCTTTTTGATTTTTTGGTAAATCCAAATAAAACGGTGAAACTAGCTATTATATACTTTATATACTAAAAAAAATACCTAAATAATATCCTTATGAAAAAATCCTGTGATGTCATAATGATATCATATTCTGGCCAATCTGCTATGTGCACAAGCTAAAAAGAGAGTAATGACCAGACTAATTCCCCATCAGAAGGTTCAGTAGGTAGTTGTGACATCCCATGCTAGTAGGTAATCATAACCCCCATGTCAGTAGATAATCATGATCCCCCATTTCAGTAAGTAATCATGCCACCCCCACCCCCATAAGTAGATAATCCTGATACCCCCTATCAGTAGGTAAATTTGTCATTCCTTTAAAAGTCGATATTTGTGACACCTCCTATCAGTAGGTAATTGTGGCACCCCCTATCTGTAGCTAATCATTACACCCCCGAATAAGTTAATAATCATGTCATTCCCTATGAGTACGTAATTGTGATGGGTCCTATCAGGAGGTATTCGTGTTGTTCACTATCAGCAGGTAATTACCCCATCAGTTGGTAATCCTGTCAGTAATTGTGATCCCCTTTATCAGTAGATAAGCGTGGCATGCCTATCATGTCACCCCTATCGTTAGGTAATCACTGATACGCTAACTCATGGAATCATGATCACATTGCCTCCAGCAGCTATCAGTAACACAGGGTGTTGCTACTTAAAATCAACAAACATATAGGATATCAATAGCAGGTCCAAACTGTACTAACAATTGAATATAACACAAGCTTTATTAAAGGTAAACCTCAATAGAACCTGTGTGGAGGTTAAACAAAAATAAGTCGATAAGATTACCACAATAACGATCAAGTAGAGGAGGTCAGTTATAACACTGTCAGTCAGACAAGAAATTGGGGTTGCTGTACATTCTTTTATAAGTCCACTTAAATCTGGCAACTACATTTTATGTAAATCTGATGATTTTTGTAATGAGAACACAAGGTCCCAGCTAATTCCCTTGCAAGGTTGCTTAAAATGTGTTTTCATACAAGCAAGCAGCTCATTTACAAGTTGATCGGCCTTCCCTTTTAAGCCTAGTTCACATGGGTACTGAGACTAAAACGCCTGTAGTGTTAGTTTGTGTTTATGATACATTTTAGATGCTTTTTGTAGCCAATAGAAAGCGATTTTTGAAGCTCACTGAATACTTGTTTTTTTTTGGGGGGGGGGTTGAGGGCAAGCAGAAAACAAGAAATCAACTTTGCTGTAGAGCTCTGCAAACTGAGGAGCATTTATAGTAAGTTTGCAGTGTGCTTCCATTGACTTGAATAGTGATGTCTTCTAAGATTTGCAAGTTGTATGTCTGCCAAACGTTGCAGGAAAGATCAAAATTAGTGTGGGGCGACACCGCATTGTTACAATGTATTTCTGAATAAAAACCAACAACCACTGTTTGCAGGCTTTATTAATAATGACTGTGTCCCCGAAGTCCATTAAATATTAACAATATACTATTTTAGCAACAGGATATAGCAAAGAAAGACTATAACCTGTCAATAGCTTATGAGGAAGTGGCTTTAATGCGGTAGAAAATTGTTTGAGCACACCTATGCATAACATTTTGTCATATATGCCTTAAATAAAACTGCAGTTGTACTAATAAGTACTATAGGTCCATGTACTATAGTTGCAGACAAGCAACTCTAAAGAGCTACATAATGGCAATTTACATAATTTGCAACACATTAAGTTCAATGTGCTGCAAATGAAATGATTATATACAGGAGAGTAATTATGGCCATTATTAACAACCCAATATGAATATGCAATTTATTGGTGATGATTGACCCATTTATGAACACTTTTCTGACCTATAGATGGGAAATCTCACTGCGAGCAAAGTCCAATTCTTCCCTCCTCCATGTGGAAAAATTAAAAGTACGGTATGTTCATGGTATAGTCCATTGGACGAATATCACAAATATGACTCATTTGACAAGACAGATATATTTCTGCCTGTTATCTTCCTGGCCAGGCTAAATAACTCAGAATTATGAGATCTTGCATGTTATGTAACCCACAGTCTCACAGTTATTATGACAAGGTACTGGTGAGAATTAATTGGAAAAAAAATATCTTAGTAATATTGATCTCTATTTACCATGCTAAAATTATTATTATTGTTTTTATACTTAACTTCACGTTGAAAGGTGGTGATGTTAATGGCTAGACTAGACTAGAAGCTGTACATTAAAGAATTGGGATCATGTAGCACAGTAAATGCTTGTATATGGTCACCTACAGTATATGCACTGTGTGTACATAGGGAAACAAGGCATCGGAGACAAGTTATGTGATTTGTAAGGAGTGGGTTGCCGCCCGTTACTATAGTGCACTGTCAGGGGAAATGCAAATAAACAGAATAGCTCAACCAAGCACAATAAATCTCACATAACTTATAATTCTCTTGAGTGGAAGTATAGGGACAGAGTCTTATGCTGTGTGATCAAGGGCTTCTCCTGGTCTTAAAACTTTATGGCAGCTATTTATATGTTTGCATTCTGAAAGCCAGGCATCCAGCTCTTGACCTGCTGGATTCCAACAGAAAATGTAAAGTCAAACTCTATAATTGTAACTAGGGTTATATTTAAAGGACCACATAGAAAATGATCTGTGTTGATAAAAAAATAAAATGTGCATTAGGTACACATCGTATCAGGTACTTGCTACAAATAAACATAACATTTAAGTAAAACTGGCTATTTGTTGCTAAATTGGCCGAAATTCAAGTTGTGGGCTGCCCTGTCTGCACCACCTTGCTCTGCCAAAGTCGATTTTTAAATCAACTTTTGTTGAAGGAGCTGCGTCCGCCAAACAAAGAGTTCATCCAATCAGATGCAGTCACTAGTTGGATATTCAGCAGCTGCGGGTCCCACTAGTTGTTGGATGCAATCCTCGGCCAAACATCAAATCTCTAGCTGTTGTGGAGGAACAGTGTTCTCACCCTTGTCCAGGGCTAACCAAACTTTAACCCTACAGCTGTTGTGTTAGGAGCCGTGTTGTCACCCATGGCCAGGGGTAACAAAACTTCAAGCCTACAGCTGTTGTGGAGGAGCAGTGTTGTCACCCTTTGCCAGGGTCAAACGTCAACGCAGCGGCTGTTGTGGAGGAGCAGTGCTGTCACCCTTGGCCAGGGGTAACCAAACCTCAACCTTACAGCAGTTGTGGAGGAGCAATGTCGTCACCCTTGTCCAGGGGCAAATTTCAACCCTACAGCTGTTGTGGAGGAGCAGTGTTGGCACCCTTGGCCAGGGGTAACCATACTTCAGCCCTTCAGCTGTTGTGGAGCAGTGTTGTCATCCTTGGCCAGGGGTAGCCATACTTCAAACCTCCAGCTGTTGTGGAGGAGCAGTGTTGGCACCCTTGGCCAGGGGTAACTACACTTTAATCCTTCAGCTGTTGCAGAGGAGCAGAGTTGGCATCCTTGGCCAGGGGTTACCAGACTTCAACCCTCCAGCTGTTGTGGAGGAGCAGTGTTGTCACCCTTGGCCAGGGTTAACTAGACTTTAACCATCCAGCTGTTGTGGAGGAGCAGAGTTGGCACCCTTGGCCAGGGGGAACCATACCTCAACCCTCCAGCTGTTGTGGAGGAACAGTGTTGACACCTTTGGCCAGGGGAAACCAAACTTAAACCCTTTAACTGTTGTGATCCCTTAAAGCATTTGCAAAACTCTGACAGCCGCAGGCGTGACTTCCAGAGGCAGATGCATGATGGGATCTGTAGTTTCATCACAGCTGGAGTGATGACGATTGCCTACTTCTGCCCTTGGTTGAGCACCTGATTTGGACTACAAACACCCCCTCATCTCCATTACACAGGCAAAATGTGTTTTCAGTTGACAGACAATAGCTAATAATGTTTTTTGAGACTTTAGTTCAGTGTACAAGAGGTTACAGAAAACACTGTATTTCTGGCAGAATCAACAGCTATTTTACAATTTTTCTGTACTTGCAGAAAATGTGCTTAGCCTCAAAGAATGAAAACTAAAGCAGCCACCACATCTAAGAACTGGTAAGTGGCAATATATTTAATTTTTTTTCTTTTGGGTTTAGATATACTTTAAATGGGTTGGACTTGATGGATCTGTGTCTTTATTCAACCTAAAATACTATGTACTATGTATGTACTATTTAAATCTATGGGCTGATTAGTAATTGACTCAAGGTCAACAGAACTTTAAAAATAGATAACAGTTCAGACCAAATTCCACATTAGTCCAATTTCTGGGTAGCCAAGGTGAGAGTGAACATCAGCATTGTTTATAATGTGTTGACTTTTGTTATCATATGTGCAAAAACACAAGTGCAAAAGCATGAATAGCCCTTGATTTTCTGTGATTACTTGAAGAAAAGCTTGGGCTCAAAGTATAATACTGTATTTCAGAGTAAACAAACAGTGCCTGAAAATTCCTCTGCAGAGGGCATTCGATGCACAGAGCTTACAGACAGAAGAATGTTGACAGATCATACTTTTGTGACACATGCCAGCGGATACAAGAGCAGGCTGGTGTGATAAAGCCTCTCACCAGCTTGTCTGTCAACACTACGAGACAGGCATGTGCTGTATGATTCAGAGCTAAAATAATAAGAGCCAATCACAAAGCTATACTCATTTATACATTGAGCGCAGTTATTGCAATGTTTACAACTTAATATTGTAGCAAAAGAGCTCTGCAATTTTTCTATACATACATTTATATTGTCCTGGGCATAGTTGTATACAATGTTGGTACAGTCATATGATGAATATTTTTTTATATATCATAAATAGTAATTAGTATTATTATTATACAGGATTTATATAGCGCCAACAGTTTGCGCAGCGCTTTACAATACAAGGAAGACATTACAATCACAATACAATTCAAGACAAGATGGTAAGGAGGGCCCTGGTTGTGAGAGCTTACAATCTAAAAACGATCCCAGGACTGACACTAGACTGTCCCTATAAAAGAAGAAGGCTTATACTTACCTATTTCCTTGTAAAAGTAGCAGTGACATCATCACTATGCTGTACATAGCCTGTGCAGAGAGCAGAGCTGTGGGAGGGATCCAGCAGGCTCCATCCACTACAGGCTGCCTGCAGAAAACTACAGGGGGGGGCGGTACAAGACCAGTCACCCTGCACAATGAGAGAAAACAGCAGTGACTGGTCTTTATTACAGGAAACTCCTGCTCAGAGGTAAAGTTTCACACTGGATTACTTTACAGATCTGGAAGAAACACATAAAGCACACCAAGTAAGAATACACATGCCTCTTGTATATAGACAATATGGGCTTAAACTGGAGATCAGCTTTAAATCTTCGCTGTCTTCAAGATCTTCCGGCACTGCTGCTACCTGACATGTTTGGTGTGTTGAATAGAATATCACCCCCGTGGGCACTATGATTTCTTCCGCTAAGCATTACGTCAGTGAAGGACACAGCAGTGATGCAGGGGTCAGCAGAAGGAACCACAGAGCCCAATGGAAGACACGCTTTCCAACACACCCAGAAGCATAAATGGATTCTATTGTTTTATTTGGTCACAACAAGGCACAGTGCAACTTTGTCCATCTATTCATAAGAAAGCATAGAGTCATGTAAAAAAAAATGCCATGCCAGAGGTCCTACCAAGAAGCAGTGTGAGAAGCCTGCTAAATGTGGGTATAGTATAAAGCAGGCTCTACAGCTGTGGGGAAACTAGAAATCATATATCTGTCAATTGGAGTCATGCCAGTGGCTGGCAGAGTCTTGCAATGTCTTATGGGACTTGCAGTTCTGCAACAGCTGGAAGGCCAGAGTCTGGCTTCCCCTGGTATAAAGCATATATTTGACCATAGCAGTAAATGGTCCTGGATCACAGGTTAGCAGTCCTCTGATTGAGTTTACTTGTTAATCGTGTGTTCTAATAAGGAGACGGTTAGCTAAATTGGTATGTATGTGAGAGGCAAGGATTTGACGTTGATTTTTTGCACGCCTCTGCTGCTGTACTAAGGTGAAGTGTCAAGCAACCTATAAGAAGTGTGTGTTTGTTAAGAGAGAACTACTGAATCTTAGACAAACATCAGATGCTTATAATGTACATGTTACTTCTACGGTCAACGATTTTATGTTTACTGAACAAAATCAGACCAACAGCTGTCTCCAGATAAAACTCCCAAAGCAGCCAACGCTCATATTCCTTGTCCTGCGGTCACACAGCCCCATCCTTGTCGGTGCAGGCAAAAGAAGGCACGCTACAGCTTGATACTGGTTCTCACAGAAACAATTGCAGCACAAATGATTGATATCACAAATGGATACTGTTTATTCCGAAGTCAAAGCATGCTGTAAACATACACAGGCTCCACTAACTCTAACATATTTCAACAAACGGCTTATTCATCTCTATCTAAACACGCCAGAGTTGGATGGGCCTGTGTATGTTTACAGCATGCTTTGACTTCCGGAATAGACAGTATCCAGCTTGTGATATCAGTCGTCTGTGCGACAATTGTTTCTGTGAGAGCTGTCTCCAGATGTTATAAAAATTCCACAATACATAGTAATTATTTACTTTAACCTTCTTTTACTTACTGATACATTTAAGATGCCAACTTCTGTGCAAGATTGTGTTGATCAGGTGATGGGAATGTCCAAAAATCGACACCTTAGGGACCATTCACACTACTGCACTGTGTTGGTGCACGCACCTTAATGCGCAATATGCTGCATGTTAAAGTGCATTGTGTTAAGGCAGCCCATTCATTTAATGTATTGCCTAACGCACCAATACACACCAAAAAAGGTTCATGTAGCATTTCTGGCAGTGCACCTCACTGCAATGCATATTTGTTTGTTGGCAAGGTGTGTTGGGTTGCTCTTCAGAATGAATGCAACCACACTGAAATAACATGTCTAACGCGTGTTGCTTTGTGTTGTGCGGACCTGCGAGTTACTGCAGCACAATACTGTGAATAGGCTCTAAGGCCTTGTTCACACCAAGCGCGGAGCAGGTGCAGAGCAGAGCAGTTGCAGACCGGATCAAAACTGCGTTCAATGTATTCCAATGGTATTTTTTGCTCCAGTTCACATCGCAGCGTGCAGTTCCAGAGCAGGTGGAAAAACTGCAGTAAGCCCTATTTTACCTGCTCTGGAAACGCATCATAAACGCATAAAAAACGCATGCAAATGCCTGGAAAGCACTGAAAGCCCATGTTAAACTAAAAAAAAAAAATATTATTTTTTTAAAACCAAAAACGACCCGGAACGCATCAAAACGCGGCAATAACGCGGCAAAAACGCGGCACAACCCACTGCACTGCGTGTGCTGAAACCTGAGTGGATCTGCTCTGCATTTGGTGTGAACAAGGCCTTAAAGTGGATCTGGTCATTTCAAAGTAGAAGGATAAGGAAGAACTTGCAGGCCTTAGATTCATTTTGTCAATGTATTCGATAGGTTTGGGTAATAAAAAATACATTTGTTTTTTGGGGGGTCTTCGTTTTGAATTAAATTGAAAAAAAATATTGCCAGCCAGAAGGCTTTCTATGACAGAAGAGACTGTGCAAGTCTCTTTTGCCATAGAAGCTTCTTGCTGCCTGTCAGAAATGTTTTTCCCCTGTACATTGAGCCACACATGTGCAAATGATTGCATAGACCCAGCATGCTGAGATGAAGTAACTCCCATGCTCATGCGTGGGAGTTACGTCTTCGGTACCTGGCCAATCAAGCGGCCGAAGACTTGAAACCTCGAAGAAGGCCAGGAGAAAGATAGAAGCACTGGCGTGGGGAGGTGCTGTTTTTTTTTTTACTTCTGAAAAAAACTACTTTTTTTAACTTCTGCTTTTAGATTGTAAGCCCTCAGGGGCAGGGCCCTCCTTAGCATCTTGTCTTGAATTGTATTGTGATTGAAATGTCTGCCCTATATTGTAAAGCGGTGCACAAACTGTTGGCGCTATATAAATCCTGTATAATAATAATAACAACCACTTGAGGACAGCGCACCATCAAAAAACGTCCTGCCCTGAAGCGTTTATACCAAGAACACAGCTGCAGCAGCCATGTTCTTGGTATCATTCTAAACAGTGGGTGATTGCTGTTTAGATACAAGCTATCCGCCGGCTATACAGCCACCGGATTGCTTGTACGGTGCTGCGGAATGCGTGCCCCCCTTCAGCTGCCACCGGCTTCCCTGGGCTCTGCTGTCCCCCGTGTGGGCTCGGGGCCGGCACAACGGGTCTTCCTTGACAGATTGGAGGGAGATAAGCAAACTTCTAGCCGCTGATCTCTCCTCCTATCGCTAGACCCAGAAGTGATGTGTATTACATCACTTCCAGTGGCACTGTGCACATTTTCCTGCTCTTAGAGCAAGGAGAAGGAGCTGGTGAAGCAGATTTCTGCTTCATTAGCTTATTTGGGGTCCCTAGGTGACATTACGGGTCTGAAAGACCCCTGATGTCTCCATGAAGAGGACCTGCCACATCATATGTGCTATTACATAGGGGGCTTGTTAGCCTCCTATGTGATAGCAATAAAGTTAAGTGTAAAAAAATAAATGAAATTTTTTTAAAGAACTTTACATTTTTTAAAAATAAAGGTCCCCCGCCCCCCACATACACGCACATTTAAACACAAACACGCGTTGGGGTGCGCTTACGTGCAAAAACAAAAATTGGGCCATAGATGTTACATATTGCCGCAAACATCAGAGTGAGAGCAATAATTCTAGGGCTATTAATCACGGCTTACACTAAATTGAGGAGCATGAAATGCTTTTAAAGCTTTGCCTGTGGGAAATTTTGGGCATTGAAGTTTTTTGCGGTTTCACGGGCGTGCACAATTTTAAGGTTTGGCATGTTTGGTATCTATTTATCTGACATGACCCCGTCTTTTATATTTTACAAAAAAATGGGGTATTATATTATGTTTCTGTGCATTACATTTCATTTGAGTGTATTTTATCCTAACAATACTGGTTTGATAAACATTTGCGCAAATACTGTGCAACATAAAAAATTGCAACTAGTGTTTTTGTATTCTACAGGACCTCTGCTTTCAGAAAATATATAATTGTTTGGGGTTCCGAAGCTGTTTTCTAGCCAAAAATTAAAATTTTATCATGTGTGCAAATATCAAAAAAGTACTCAGGACAGCAAGTGGTTAAGCACACTTGGCAATTTTTCGGATCGTCCATTGAAACTTTCAATCATTTACTCAGTGACTAAATGATCAATATTGGCTTGGAATTTCATCAAAAAGATTTACTGGAATTGAGCGGTTTCATTTATATTCCTCAGAAGCGGAAAACAAAATAAAAATGTGTGTAGATTACTCACACAAAGGCAGTGGGATGGAACTAAAGACATGTACCGTTTGTCCTACAAGTTCTCCCAAGATTTCTTTACTTTATCATAAAATTGTCACAGCTCGCAGTTCTTAGGAAGAAGTCTGAATAGTAAAGAGATCTTTTCAGCTAGTGTACATATAAACATATACAATGATGATTTATTAATGTGTACATATAGTAAAGTGCAGAGCCATGTTATTATCAACCTTTATACAACATACCTACCATCACTGTAAAACTCAGCACTAGGACAGCTCTGACCCAATTTAAATAAACCTCACCCTGATCCATCAATATTTTGGTTAGGCCAATCCAGTTATTGCTAAGCTAAGGCCCCATTCACACTAAGCGGTAAATCCCGCGATATCGCGCATTTTTGTCGCACGATTTCGCGAGAAGTCGCCGGCCAATTATATTCAATGGAGCTGTTCTATGTCGCCCGTCGCTCTCGCAGGACCATTTTTCCCGCGGATGTCACGCGATCGTCGCTGGAATGTCGCGCTATCGCGCCGTGCGGAACTCCACTCGAAGTGAGTGCCGCTGCGTGTGAATGGGGCCTTAGTTGGCTCAGGCTCCATAGTAGGCACTATCCCAGAGTTGTTTGAAGGTATGCCACATGGGATCTCTGGGCTGTTGGCAGAAAATTTCCAAACCAAACAAACACACTGTAGGTTGGCCATCAAGGGCCCAATCACACACTTAAAGGAGAACTATGGGGTTGAGGCTTTTCCCAATAGTTGTCCTTAGGGTAACGGGAGGACACAAACTAGCGTCCTCCCATCACCCTAGGCTCAGTATACCGCAAGCTCTAGCTCGCGGTATACTGAGACGCCGCAGTAAACCGCGATCTACTGCTCACGGTATACTGAGACCCCGCAGCTGAAGCGGATCCCGACAATTATGTCTGGATCCGCCCAGCTGCGTGACTGACAGCTGGCTCTGCCTATCCATTACATGCGGTGTGCAGGAGTTTACATGGAGCTCCTTTCACCTGATCATTAACTTGAATAGGTGACAGCTGTCACTTGTAAACGCCAGAATGGCTGTAGATCCTCAGATCATCTCTGAATTGGGACTGACATTGTCCTGCCTTCTGGAGGGTGGCTACTTTTGTTCTCCATGGTCCCTGTATGTGTTGTAATGTAGCCGCCGCTCCAAGCTTGCTCCCGTGATGGACTTCAATCTCAATACAAATGATGAAACTAAACGTGAAATTGTAGTCCATCCTAGGAGTGAGCTTGGAGCGGTGGCTACTTTACAACACACACATGGGGAACAAAAGTAACCACCCTCCAGAAGGAAGGACAGTGTCAGAGATGATTTGAGGATCTACAGCCGAGTGATACACAAATAAGCTACATTTTTGTTAATAGCTAAGGTACTTAAATGAATTTTTAAGAAACTCCTGAGTTTTGTGCCACTTTAATTAAATGCTTCAATGCAACACTCAGGTCATTTAGGGGTACCCCTATGAGATTAATATGAGTGCTTCCTCTTGCTTGTTGATGGATAGACTTATTGAGATGGCTTTGCCCATTACGCTGTCAGTTTTGTACACAGACTGCCTTGTTGTTGCCTGCACCTGTTAAAATGAGTTCTTGAACAATGGGCATCTAATACCTCAGGGCATCTTTATTCTAATCAGCAATTTAATATACTACAGGAAAAAAAGAACATGTGTAGGAAAGAACAGACAAATTCAGTTTAATTAACTGAATGGAAGTGGAATAAACCTCTGAATAGTTACAGAGGAGTACTTTTATCACAACTCAATTTCACCGTTGTAGCTTAAATAAGTAAAATGCCACTTAAGTGTTTCCAAGTATACAAAAGCAGTGACCAGTGCTTAGTAAATATGTGTTTGCTTACAAAATCTCTAGTATCTTCAGTCTTTTCATGGTTATCAATGAGCTGCTCTCATTTTATGGCCACTTAGCTACATAGTTTCCATCAGACATGACTTTGGTTTCTATTCCCTGATGAAACAGTTTCAATAACTAAACCATCCCCCATGACTTGCCAGTAATAGACAAAGGCTGAAAAAAATCAGATTGATCTAGGCTTCCTTATGTAGCCCCTGTCTTGATCTCTCTATTGTTATACAAGTGCCTAGTGGATAATTAATCTGGCCCATTTCAATGGTATTTGATTGGTGAAGACATTACATCATCATGCAGCCATATATTTTCGCATTGCATATAATCCCCCTTATTCATTCTTCAACATCTTTTGGGCCTACATAATAAAAGTTGATTCAAGCTACTCAAATGAAAAGTGTTTTTCTAATACTGTTGTGTATGCCATGTTGCCATGGAGAAACCTTCTAATGACAGTAGACAATAGCGGCTTTCTTTAACATACATATCTTAAATGCCTAATGAATAGGTAATGTTTGTTTACAGAAATGTTTTTGTGTATTTCACCTTGATTTTCTGCCCCACCAGTAACTCTAGTTCTCCTCTCAGCTACAAATGGGGTGTTAAAAAATGCATGAAGTGGGAGTCACTGGATAACAACCTCTCCTCCCTGCCTTTGCTCTAGCCCTTTGTCATATAACACATTGTTACCATTGTTTAATAGCTACACGTGTTGTGCCCGCACTTGGCTCACAATACACTCAGTTATCTGACTTTTAAAAGAGGCACAGTTGCACCTTTGATATACACCAAAAAGGCGCACATGCTATTTGTTTTAGGGCACCCATACAGCATAATTCATACATTGGAAAAATCTCTACAACTATATTGTTATAAACAGTCTTGTCTTGTAAACATAAGTACTGTTTTACTAAGGGCTTGTTCACACCAAATGCAGACCAAATCTGCATGAGTTTCTGCAGACACACAGTGCATTGGGTTGTGCAGCGTTTTTGCCTCGTTTTTGATGCGTCCCGGGCCGTTTTTGGTAAAAAAACACAATTTTGAATTTTTTTTTAGTTTAGAATGGGCTTTTAGTGAGTTGCAGGGTGTTTGTATGCATTTTTATGCGTTCCAGTGCAGGTAAAATAGGGCTTGCTGCAGTTTTTTTACATGCTCTGGAACTGAATGCTGCGGTGTGAACTAGAGCCCAAAATACCATTGGAATACATGTACACAGTTTTGATCCGGTCTGTAACTGCTCTGCTCTGCTCCTGGAACGGGCTTGGTGTGAACAAGGCCTTAGTGAATTCATAGCACATTATTTTGTACAATTTTTTCTTTTTAACTACTAAATACAGCCCCAAGTCCCAAGAAGTTGGGACGCTGTGTAAAGTCTACATAAGAACAGAATGCAATGATTTGCAAATCTCATAAATCCGTATTTTTTTCACAATAGAAAACATTTCAATTGTTTAAACTGAGAAAATGTACCATTTTAAGGACAAAATTAGGTAATTTTGAAATTGATGGCAGCAATACGTCTCCAGAAAGTTGGGACAGGGCCATGTTTACAACGGTGTAGTATCCCCTCTTCTTTTATCAACCCTCTGTAAACATCTGGGAACTGAGGAGACCAGTTGCTGGAGTTTGGGAGAGGAATGTTGACCCATTCTTGCCTGATATAGGATTCTAACTGCTCAACAGTCCTGAGTCTTCTTTGTTGTATTTTTCGTTTCAAGATGTGCCAAATATTTTCAATTGGTGAAAGGTCTGGACTGCATGTAGGCCGGTTAAGCACCCGGACTCTTCTACTACGAAGCCATACAGCTGTCATAGATGCAGTATGTTGCTTAGCATTGTCCTACTGTAATATTCAAGGTCTTCCCTGAAAAAGACATCGTCTGGATTGGAGCATATGCTGCTCTACAACCTGCATATATCTTTTAGCATCGATGGTGGCTTTCCAGATGTGAAGGCTGCCCATTTCATATGTACTAATGCACCCACATACCAACGGAGATGCAGGCTTTTGAACTGAGCGCTGATAACAAGCCAGAAGGTCCCTCTCCTCTTTAGTCCGGAGGAATTTCGATTCGTCTGATCCCAGAACAGTTTTCCACTTTGCAACAGACCATTTTAAATGAGCTTTGGCCCAGAGAAGACGGCTGTGTTTCTGGATCATGTACAGATATGGCTTCTTCTTTGCACGATAGAGCTTTAACTTTGCCATCAATTTCAAAGTGACCTTATTTTTTTTCTTAAAATGGTTCATTTTCTTGGTTTAAAAATGTGATCTATTTTCTATTGGTTTGTGAGATTAGCAAATCATTGCATTCTGTTTTTTATGTAGATTTTACACAGCATCCCAACTTTTTAGGAATTGGGGTTGTAAATGCACAAACCAGGGTGCACTGGGTTGTGCAGGTAAAAAAGCTTTCAATTAATTCTAAGAGTAAAATTGTATTTAGAATAAAGTGTCTTGAGCAGAGCATATCACCAGGGAGAAAACACCTACAATGGGACATAAGGTCACCCAAACCAATGCTGAAGACAATCTCACAAGGTAGTTGGAAACAAGAGAGATTTAGGCAGCGATGGTATAATCTGGAGTGAGCACTGTAAAAAAAATTCAGGAGGAACATGTGCCAGAATATCCCCTACGTGAGAAAGAAGGGGGCCGTACGGCAATCATGGATCAGTATGCAGTATATCTCCACTAACATGCGTCTTCATCAGAGGCCCTGATGCGATCCTGGATCAATGAATTACCTCCACTAACATGTTTCTGGACCAAGGGTGAAGGGATTTGGCCCTTAAACATTTTAGTGGAGGTACTCCATTGATCCATGGCTTCAGTCTGATCCCCTTCAACCACACTTTGGAGACGTTCTGGCACATTTTTACTTCATGGTTTTTACAGCGCTCCCTCCAGATTACAGCATACAATCTCTCTTGGTGTCTTCAACATCAGTTTGGGTAACCTGCTTTCCCACTGGAGGTGTTTTCTCTCTGGTGATATGCCCTGATCAAGCCACTGTATTGTAATTTTACTCTTTGGATTCATTAAAAGGTGTATTTATCTGCATGACCTGGTGCCCTCTGTTTCACGCTCTTATTTTGCATGTTTATATAGCCTCTGGATATATAAAGAGCTTGCATGGACCAGCAGGGATTGCTTTTGGCATCAGTTACATTCAGTACATTGGAAGATTTTTATTTTTTTTTATTACTAACCCTGCACACATGATTGTTGAATGGACAGAGTATCTGACAATTAAAGAAACAGTTTATGTATCAATAGATCTAAGTAAAATTTGTGAATAATCAGGTACGGTTATATGTAGAAAAAACATAGCTAATATTTAACATTTGTTATAGCCAGCACCTTATTGTAGCCCCATGCCCCAGGCTCATTAGAATGATGATACCCTTTTCTATAAGTTCCTCCCCTTGTGACATATGATTATTTTAGTAAACATAATGAATGTGCTAGAATGTGCTACTGGAGGTGGCGTGGGGTTTGCTTTATATGTAGGATTACCTTCCATATGTACAGCCTGCCATATTAGAGAAACAAGATGGTTTCATGTTACCCTAAATTATCAAGAGCTTTCTAACATCTCTCAAGACCCCCTGCAAGCCTCTCCTCCTACAGTCTTCTTGTTAAGTTTAACCACAAATGTCCAGAGGTAGGCAGAAAAGGGCAATAACAAGGAACACAACACAATCTGTAAATGTTGAGGCTTTGTGGTGCTTCCTGTAACCCTGCTGCTCTTGGCATGGCCTAAGAGAGCCACTCTCTTAGGCCTTAGAAATCACACTTGTAAAGATGCCCTTTTGAGAAATAATTTTCCTTAGTACTTGCTACAACATTTACCCCTTAGCTGTACGATGGGCAGGTGTCCAAGGTGGCCACAGAAAAAAAGTGGGGACTCTCAGGCAGGGCCGGCCTTAGGCCTTTAGGCGCCCTGTGCGAGAAAGCTTTACAGCGCCCCTCAGTGACCACACACCTCCGTGGCCGCACACTTTAGCGGCCACACACCCAGTAACCACACCCATTTCCCCCAATATCCGCACTATTTAAAGACTCCCATTTTGTTAAGCCGCAAAGAAACATTAATAAGTATGATAAAAATAAAACTTTTATTCAAAGGTATTAAACTTGTAGGTACAATAGAAGTATTCTTATCAAATAAAACAACAGAAGGCAAACAATAAATGTCAGACTACAATAGAGTCTATACAAATAAAGTGTCAGGATGTCATGCCTATCCTTTTTTCAAGTCAGTATATTTAGAAAAATAAAAATAGAAAACAGAACACAAAACCTGGACTACTTGTAAATGAATGAATTACTATATGTCCGAAATATACGAGAAATGTATTCAGGCGCATAATAATAATAATTTGTTTGAGAATGTGCGGCGGCCATGTTGGCCCCCGGCGTGTTCTGTGAATGTGTGCCACCATCATAGAGGCGGGGAGCATGACGTTACATGACGCCATGCATGCGTGGCGTCAGGTGACGTCACACACCGATATTGGCCCCACCATCTTGGTGTATACCTAGATATACACCAAGATGGCGGCGCCCAACACGTGCGGTGTTATATGACGTAATGCGCCCTGCCTCCAGAACATGCCAATGGCTGAATACAAAATAGCATAAAAAAGTGTTTTGTTTGATGAAACAAATGAAAACTTTTTTAGTTTTCGTTCATTTCATCTGAAATGAATTTTTAGTCTTCGCACATGTCTAATAATATGTGTGTGTAGAAAAGAAATTGAGGACACAAAGTCCTCAATTTCTTTTTCAGTTTCCTCAGCACTCAATGAATGGGAAGCTCTCAGTATAGAGGCTCGTCCCATTCATTCAGAAACTGCTAATAGAGAAATATTTCTCTGCTGATAGCTGATACCTTGCGTGGGCCCACATTCTGCCTTAATTTGTCACTAGGTAAGTATAATAGATTTTGTAGTTACCATGCAACCAAGACTAAATTGTTTGTTCTAAAAAAAATCCTAAAACCCAAATTACTGCTAATAACTTGTCTATGCTAACCTTTTAATCACACTTGAAAGCCTCAGTAACCCCACCCATCTAAGGAGGTGAAACATATGAACGCTGATTAACCTGATCATTACTAGACATCTAGCAAAACTAGACATTTTTAGTCACAGATGGCCTTTATGTCACTGGCTTAGAGCAAAACATACAGCAGGATAAACTCAAGTAAACAAATACTACCCAATGCAAAGGAGAATGATCTAAGCACTTTATACCTAAATCACTGCCTTTTGTCTCTATACACCAAGAAGCTTGGAAGACATCATGCTTTAGAAAGGAAATGCAGCTTTAGATGCTAAACAGGGTGCTTTAAATGGAGATAATATTTCTACTTTTGCTAAATTTCAGTTCTTTATAATATGACCATGGATTTGAAATGGCAGGAATGTGTCCGATAAAACTCACTCTGTGTAGTGAATGCACTTCTAGCACATTATTAATCAGTAACAAATTCATTGGAGACAACTCATGGCATAAACTTATCCACTATAAATGATCATAAAGCATTATCATAAAAATTACAGAAGACAAAGTAATACTTTATAGTAGCCAAGTTAATGTATACGTATCTCTGAAGTGTATGTACTATAGTAATTGTAATAATAGAAATCCTTGTTTTTTTCACAAGGTCTTCATTGCTCTTGTTTCCCTAGATAGAGCTTTCTTTTGGTGGTATTTAATCACCACAGGGGGGTTATATTTTATACTATATAATGAAAAACCGTACCGTAAATTAAAATTTAAAAAAAAGAGTTTGCCTACGTTATGTTATAAAACATCTATTCATACCCCTATTTTTGGTAATACATAAAAGTCGGGGTCACGTCGGGTAAATAGAAAAAGAAAAAAGAAAAGGCTAGTTGCACTCCTTACCGGTATGACGTCGGGTAAATAGACACCAAACATGTCAAGCCTTAAAATTGCGCGTGCCCGCAAAATTGCAAAAAACAACCACACAGAAAATTGGCCATGGGCAACGCTTAAAATGCTTTTACTGCTCATCAGTTTAGTGTTATTAGTAATTAATGGCCCTAAAATTATTGCTCTCACTCCGACGTTCGAGGTGATATGTAACATGTGCGGCTTTATTTTTTATGCTTCTTTAATTTTTGTTTTACTTTTTTTTTTACACAACTTTATTGCCATCACATAGGGGGATAAGAAGCTCCCTATGTGTTAGCCAATTTACATGACAGGTCCTCTTTATGGGCACATCAGGGGTCTCCAAGACCCCTAATGTCACCTAGGGACCACCAGAGAAGCTGGTGAAGTAGAGATCTGCTTCATCAGCTTCTGTAGCTGGAGAGTGACACTGAATACAGGAAGTTATGTAATAAACATCACTTCCTGCGTCTAGGGACGCCCGATCACTTGAATGTAAAGCTCCTGGCCGGCCGTGTAATTACAAAGGCCGGCCAGGAAGCTACTCATCCGTTAAAGTAGCTAAGTTGTGATTGGCTACCAGGGCACGGGGTGAAGGGGTTGGCCCTGAATTCTAGGAAGGCTACACTGTGGAAAGCATCACTAACCTGAAGGCCTTCAGTCCTCAGAAGAGTTGGTAGCCCACCCACTCCTCTTTTCAATGATGTTCATCACAGCTTTATTGGTGGCTTGACCTTAACAGCTGTTAAAGTTGCTTTAATGGGCTATGCCCTCAAAGTGATATTAAAGTAAAAATGTTTTAAGGTATTTCAAATGCTGATGAAATCACTTACAATGGATGCTGCTCATTGATGTTTAAACGTTTTAGTTCCCAGCCCTGATATCCTGTTTTAGGGTGGCTCCTTTTCCTTGCAGGGTCCTATGGAGTCACCCTTGCATGTGCTAGTAAACTGTGTGTGTCTCTATAAACATGCAGGCACAGCCAGACAAGTCACTCCCCCCCATCTTTTTTTCTTCCTTCCTCTTTCCTTTTCCCTACTACAAGCTAGTAGATGGACGACTGCTGGAGACTGCTGTGTTCCTCGTGGTCTTGTATGGGACAGGAACTTCAGGGAAGCTGAGAACCAACTGTTTGGAAACAAGATTACTGTAATTGTTTGGGCCAAAATGTAATGAAATTCTTTGCAGGGCAATGCATATTTATCCGACCTGGTTCATAATTGAGAAAAAAGATTGAGAATGTAATACAACTTTAAGTGGATGTTTGGGTTAGTCTAATGTCTGTCTGGCACTCATGGCAGTGCTTGCCATAAGTGCCAGACAGACAGGCCTTTTGGGCTATGTCAGGTTACTATTCAGGTGTTCTAACAACATAACTGTAACTGGCACTGGTTATGTTGTTTTGTGGAAATGCAATAAAAGTCAAAGCTGTGACATTGCCCTTTCCAACTTAATCAGTCTCCATGCCATTTTTGTGCAAGGTTACATATTATGTAGGGTTATGGCTTTGGGCCTATGCTACTCATCAGCCAAGAGCTGTAAACAGACTTCTGTTGACTTGATGCTTTGAGAAATACTTGAATTGTGTATGCACTGGACTTGTGTTAAAATTCCCAAGACTCTGATAATTTCTTATGCAGATCGCCATGATAAGAACCATACATTAACATCTGCATGGCAATTTGATACAGGGATCACAATTTTGCTTCTGCTTTTTTGTGGCTACACACAACTGAAGACATAAATGTGGAAATATCAGAACATTTTGGAAGAAATTTTTGTTGTTTTTTTTCTGTTTTGGATTTGAGCTTTCAATAAATTTTGATCTTTCAATAAACGCATAAAGCTGTCAATTTTTGATTCATAATCAATCGAATTCTGGTGGCCTATCAAACTGGTGGTTGGTAGATTGCTTCATTTCTGGTGATTACTAGCAATTGTTCCAAATTAATGGATAGTAGTTGAGTTTGCCACATGTATGGCCAGCTTCAGGCCTGTTGTGTTGCCATTCCATTTAAGAATCCAAAAAATAATTTCTGTATCTACAAAGTGACTATGGAATGTCTTTTATTCTCCATATACACCATGATTTACTGTACTCAGGGCCGTAGGAAGAGTGAGGCGAGTGAGGCAGTCACCTCGGGCACAGCCAGGACCGGCCTTTGGGGTGTGTGAGCACAGGGCGCCATGGCAACAGGGGCGCCAGATGGCCAACACAGCTTGGCCTTGAGGCGGCAGGGAGACGAGGGGCGGCGCCGCCTGCAGCTTCTCCTCGGATCCCCCTGCTCTACCCACCTGTTTGGGCAAAGGCAGCAGGGATTTGAGGAGAAATGGAGCGCTGAGCGATGAAGAGAGAGAGAGCCGCTTGGTCAGGATCTGACAGCCGAAGGCTCTCTCTCTCCTCACCCCTTGGCCATCTTGAAGTGACAGTGCTCCCTCCTTCTTCGCCCCCCCTCCCCCCGCTGACTTTAGCGTTCCATCTCTCCTGTGCAGCTCTGTGCGTGGCTGAGCAGCTCAGGGCAGAGGATTTGTAAATATCTGTGATATTTACTTATCCTCTGTGTGCAGCACCAACACTGGAGTGATCGGCTGATCAAGCCAATGTTTGTATACAACTGGGGATACATAATTGTATGTGTCCCCAGTTATGAATGAACAGGAAGTGCTTTACATCACCTCCTGTTCCTTCATGAATTTCTGAATGGGTAGTAGTACTCACTATAAAGGCTTCTACCCTTTCATAACTGGATGGATACAAATTTTACTATCACCAGTTTCTGAATGAATGGGAAGTGCTTTCCATTAATTTAGAACAGAGGCTGCAGAAAAAGAGATTGAGGACTCTGTGTCCTCAATTTCTTCTTCTATTTCGAAAGGGAATTGACAGGGGTCTGTTTAGACCTCTGATATTTTATCAAAGCCCCCCAACAGTAAAAAAATAAAAATAAAAGTAAGCAAAAAAAAAAAAGAAAATAATAATTAAAAAAACACACAACCC
>NW_017307574.1:460684-462704 GCF_000935625.1 Nanorana parkeri
AATATTACGCTATTTCGGATTCGCCCATATGCGCGCTACCATCCTGGAGGCAGGGCGCATGACGTCAAGTGTGAGTGGCGTTGGGTAACGTCATACACCTGTTGGTGGGGGGCACAATTTTTTGTCTCAGGCGCAAAAGGAGCTAGCTAAGGCTCTGACTGTACCAGTTCTTGCTGTGCTAGTGTATAGTAAATTTCCCCATTTAGACAGACATCACTTATATTTTCCTGTGTCTTTTGGTTGCTTTATGATTCAATGTATTATACAGTAAGTGCTTCCTGTAATTTGCTCATTAACTTTGTCCAATTTACACCCTGAAAATTACACCCACAATATAGTAACAACTTCCAGGCAACCTGTACTCTAAGACTATTATTATGACTGATACCACTACTATATACAATTATTATGCAGAGTCACTTCATATGCAATAGAATGTTTCTCTTACTGTAAAACCTAGACGTGCCACATAAGTTGTAATGCAAAGGCTGCACAGGAAGCAGGAAGGTAAATGTAACACAATAGGCAGACATGAATTAAAATTCAGTGTTTCTCCTGTAATAGACCTTTCCTGTATATGTTTTCCCATGGGAGAAGGGGGGGGGGTTAGTGAAAGGTGAAACACTCTACATTTGCATTTTACAAGCACAGGCTTTCTTTACTATGGAGAAAACATTTGTATGAGGGGCTAAACTGCAGCAGGCAGGATTTGTTTTTTAAGCTGAACTCTGGGCAGACATGGAAGACACAAATTGATGCAGCTCTGTAATCATTAATACATAATTTCATGTATTAAATACAAGCAGTGTAAGTACCTGAATATGACCTGGCATCAGCCTCTTGCAGTCGAAAAGCAGAGTGACAGAGAGATGAACTTATTAGTGTGCTGCTTCTCCTTTCACTGTCCAGTCACAGACTGGGGTGACTCCATGATGACATGGGCACTGTAAATTAAATGATGCTGGCCATCAGACTCATGATATCTAGCAGCAAAAAAAAAGTACTGCGGGTAAAAATCTCTGTATTGTAGCTATCTAAAAGGCAAACTCTATTTTATCCTTTAACCTCCCTGGCGGTATTCCCGAGTGTGGCTCGGGGTTAATTTTAATTACCAAAAGCGGTAACCCCGAGCCACACTCGGGATTACACAGCGCGTTACTTATCTTGTCCACGATTGCCACTGTGTCCTCCGGCCGATGCGGGCATTCGTCTTCTGGGTTCCATCCCTTGCGAGCATCCGTGTCGCAGGGGGGCGGAACCGGCGGAAAATGTAAAAGTAAAAAAAATGAAATAAAATAGAAACAAAAAATGAAAAAAATAAATAAAAATGAAATAATCAGACTGCCAGGGAGGTTAATGGGCTATTTATTTTTTTCCTGTTATTTTTGTATGGTATTCTAATAAAGAAGTATAGCAAAACTTTTTTATGGTTTAGTTCTCTTTTGGGTCACAGAAGTACATTTACTAATGTACTCCTGTGACCCAAAGTCAGCATAGAGCGTGCATAGACCGCTATATGCAGACAGCGCAGATCGGTGCTGCAGCCAGGAACAATCCCAATAATATTGTTGGGATTCACCCTGCTACCTGATTGACAGCTGGCTCTGCCTCTCTGGCCCTCCCCTGTCTGTCCCTCCAATTAGCGCTGGAGGAATAGAGAGCGGAGGGGGGAATCCCTGCAGGGAGAGGTGACTGACTTTCACAGCTCTCTGCAGGGGGAAGCTGTGAGCTGAGCAATCAGTGATTTGTGATTTCTCAGTTCTCCCGCTATAGAGCCTGCCTGTGACAGCTGCAGTGTCACGCCCTGGCTCAAATTATTGGGAAGAGTACATTTTAATCTCCCTATAGTTCTCCTTTAGGAATAAATCTTGGAAAAAACATACTGGTGGCAACTGTGGCAACTCTTTATAATGTAGGTGCAGTGCAGATAGCCCACCTAAAGCAAAGTAATGTTAAAAGAGTATATTTTACAATAAAACGTTTATATAATTATTATTCATAATAATATTCTTTATATCAT
>NW_017307574.1:463834-468459 GCF_000935625.1 Nanorana parkeri
TATATTCTTTATATCATTTTTAAGTCTTTTATGCTCCCCTTGAATGTTATCACTTTCTCCATTTGAAGTGTGAGAATTTCAATATTCAACAACAGGCCTATACACTCAGGAGGGCCATAAACTGACAGTACTGGTTATGCTCTCCCATACTGAAAAGTACCAGGTACTCTCTTCACTACACCATTGAATGAGTAGCGAGTATGCAAAGGAAAGGGGAGTATATTCTTCTGGGTATGGGGAATTAATGCAAACCTGTTTCTTTCCCATGCAGGAAAAAGCAACAATTTTGCTTTAAGCGGTGGCGGTGCAGCTGTGCTGTTGGCTAGTAGTGATGAACCTGGGTTTGGTGTGAACCCAGTTCGCCTGAGTTTGCTCTAGCCCACTCAAAACTGTAACAACCACGTCCCCTTCCCGGCCCAATCAGTGGCAGCAGTTGTGGCAGGGGCATTCCCCACCCCATCATGATGTATAGACACCATTAATTGGACCGCGACCAGGGAATGGCGGTCACAGTTTTGAGTGGGCTTGAGTGAAATCAGCAGAACTGGGTTTGCACCAAGGCTCATCGCAAACCTGTAGCTGTTTTATTAAGAGACTGCTTCCTAAATCCCTAACTCCTCTGTTTTTTAAAGTAGTACTAGACCAAATTAAAACATATCCCTTGCTACTTCTTAGGTGTGTGTTTTTAAGCGGACAACTGCTGCAACTTTGCAAGTACCATGAGAAATGTGCTATTAATTTCTAGAAAGCTAACTCACCCTTTGTCTGGGACGGCGGGTGCAGATGTCACTATCACACAAAACCTTGCAAATCCTTTGCTAAATGGGTGTCAGCCTGATTTGCACGAGAAATGGGCGGAATATGTTGGTAACTAAGGCTAGTCAAAGATGGGCAGGTGCCACCCTGAGAACAACAGTGCTACTTGTGTGATGGACTGAATTGGTGCATGTGCAGTTAACAGCTTTCTTCATTTCTCTCTCTGAGAAAAAGGAAAGATTGGGTTAGTTGCTCTGAGATCGTCACAGAAGTTGGGAAATCTTCCTCAGAAAACACTTGGCGTCAGGACACTTCTTATCAACGTTTAGGAGTACCCCTAAATGACCATAACTTTCCATGAGCATCCCGGGGTCTGATAGCGCCATTTACGGCCTTCCTATGGCTATATTGTGAACTTTGAAGGTATGTTTTCCTGTAAGCGACAGTCATCTAGTCATGGCAACTAGATCTTTGCATGAACATGCCATTACCATTAGAAATGGGTTTAATAGAGACATTTACATGCATCCTATGGCTATATTGTAAACCTGGAAGGTTTGCTATCTTATAAGATACCCATACTTGTAGTGTCATGATCACATTGTATTGATTGCATGTAGTGTGAACTGCTCATCTCCAGAGAAATTATAACCTTCACATCATACATATACTAGTGACATCTTTAGCATTACTGAATTCCCTGTGTTGGATACTGACTGCACTGGACTCAGCAATAAAGGCATTGTTCCCCCATGGAAGGGAGTGTCATACACACACTGGTTACAAGCTAGGAGGGGTGTGTTCCATTCTGTGAACCTAGAGATCAAAGTTGTTATGCTAAGTCAACCCACCCGCAAATAGTTCCCGATTAACCACTCAGTAACTGAAAGGCATTCACACAATTTTATGCGTTGTTCTACTGGTTTCTATGGAAACATTGTTTTTCTAGGACTAGACTTTTAATACAAAAGGCATTCCTAAACTATTATATTTTCTTAATTCTTAGAAGAATAATTTAGACTTTCACGTTTAGGCAAACAAGAAGTGCAAAGAGCAATAAAAAGGGACAAAGTGTATTTATCTATATGATCAGACTTAGGCAGACAAGGAGTGCAAAGAGCAATGAAGATGGACAACGTGTATTCATCTACATAGTCAGATTTTAATTTCCATAAGGCATTAAAGGATGCATTGTGATTGGTTGCTGTGGTTTAATAGATTTGCATATTGCTCTAAAGCTCACCACACGTGTGAAAATCTGATTGTACAAATTTGTTTAGTTTCAGATCGATTCGGATTTAAATTTCTTTAGTTTTTCGGATTTCTGATCCAAAATTGGATTGGGTTCGTTATTCGGATTTCGAAAAGTTTCGTTTTTGGAACAATCTAAATTTTTGTTTTTGAAACTAAGTCACATGACCTTGCCTGTAATGCAACCCCCAAACAGGAAAATTGTATTTCATACTTACCGTAATTTTCCTTTCCTGTCCAGCTCCATGCCAGCACACGAATGCCTTGTGCTGCCATGGAGCTGACAGGAAAACAGGAAAATTGTATTTCATACTTACCGTAATTTTCCTTTCCTGTCCAGCTCCATGGCAGCACAAAGCATTCGTGTGCTGACATGGAGCTGACAGGAAAAAGCCAAAATAAAATCTGATTGGCCAGAAAACAGTTACATGTCCAATTTTAGTTTTGTTTTTAACGAAATTGGGATGGGTCCGAATTACGTTAAATTGACATTCGGATTCGTTTTCATTCAGATGCGTTCAAATTAGAAAAAATTCGGTGTGCATCCAAATGTTCAAATTGAACGAAATTTCAACAAATATCCATTCGAAAAAAAAAAAATTAAATTTACATGTCTAGTGCAAGGACCAGCCTGATTGAATATGAATTGATATGAATTGATTGGATAGTTTAGGTAGTTTTGCAATGAACCTAAAATGGAGCTTGTCAATTTGTAATAACACAACTCAGAGATCGTTCACATCTGTGTGCTGTAGTGTGTTATGTAAGTGTATGGGGGGTGTATGGGGGTGCTTTCAAAATGAATGGCACCACAACATGTGTGTTGGCAAAAAAATTGTTTAGTTTAATTTTTACTTGGATTTTTTTGTTAATTTGTTTTTTGGGATTCGGGTCTGAAAGTCAATTCGTTTTTGGATTTGGATGAAATCTGAATTTTCGTTACACATGAAACTCATTGCAGCAAAGTGACATTAAACAAAAGAAAAAAATACCCAATTGATACATGACCCTTTAGGTCTGGCTGGAATGTTAGGAGGGACCCCCCACCCCAAAAAAAATGGGGGAAAATTTTTTTCTAAAAGTTATACTAGACCCTTGATCCGAGCACAGGCCCAGCAGGGCAGGAAAGGGGGGGGGGGCGACGACAATCGAGAGCCCTCCCTCCCTGCACCATTCTAGGCCACGTGCCCTTGGCATTGGGAGCTTATGCCCATGCCGATGGGGACAAGGGCCTCATCCCCACAACCCTGACCTGGTGGTTGTGCTGGTCTGCAGGCATGGCTCTCTCTGCCCATTTGTTTACATTCTGGCCATGGTCATTTTGTGGTGAGTTTTCACTGGGCTCGATTGCCCCCCCACCCCTTTCCTGCCCTCCCAGGCCTGTGCTCAGATCAAGGATCTGATAGGAATTTTAGGGGTACCCCCACACACTTTTTTTTTACTTGGGGGGGGGGTCCCTCCTAACATTCCTACCAGACCTAAAGGGGGAGGGGGAACCTCATGGTGTTTTAAGTTGATGCTTAACACAAAAAAACTTCATTTGGGAAAGAAATTCGGATGCATCCGAAATTTTCGTTATTGAAAATTTGTATTTGTTTACATTTATTATTTCTGTAATTCGGAAATTCGGATGCACCTGAATGTACAAATTTACGAAAATTTGTCAGAAAAACGAATCTTTCCAAAACGAATCGTGCATGTCTACAATACACTGCTCTCCAGTTAACTGGTCTTCAGTCTTACATAAATGCAGCTTTTTAAGACCCTCAGCACCGGCAAAAGTGTGTCATAAAATAATAGTAAGCAGATATTGGGCAATTATTTTATAGTACAATGAGTAATATTTTGTGGCTAGCTCTCACATTCTCTTCTTGTCTGTCTTTCCTGACTCCACCAAATAAAATAAACATATTTTTCAGCCTGAGGTGTGTTTGGAACAGCCAATCCCTTTTTCTGGAATCACTTATTGTCTGTATTAGTTATACAATGCTCTCATTTTTCAATTGAAAACTCAGACAGCAGGTAGGCGAAAGTTGACAAGTTTTCGAGATCGGTACAACTGAACAATGTGTACCAATTCAGAACAAAACTGATAGCACACTACTGTCCAGCATGATTCACGTCATTCTCTTCACAATGGACAAGCCCTGTATTTTTTCACTTACTTTTAAACTGTAGTCATCTGAGCCAAGTTTTATTAGTTGCATAAAAATAAGTCTCCTTTTCATCACAATATATCTAAGTGCACAGATGGGCATTTTTATGCGTGCTTGTTTTGCATGGCGCTGCACTTAAAGGATAGCTGTATATTTAGTACCCTGTTACTCTGATAAAATGATAGAAGAATAAGCACACTATAAAGAAGATGGATATTTAACCGTCTGGTGGATGTTGAGTCCAGTCTTGCAATGCTGCTTGTGCCCCTGCCATCCAACACTTTCAGGGTGAAAGATAGTGTGCCCCCCCGCTGAGCTTTGTGGTTTCATCAATTGACTGCGACGTCACTACTGTGTCCTGGAGTGACATAACAGCTGGCATGAGAAACCACATTCAGTGTCGCATATCCTAGCAACAGGTTTACTTTGAACACTTTCCATAGTACCCTAACAACCCCGCCC
>NW_017307574.1:468855-486359 GCF_000935625.1 Nanorana parkeri
GTGCTATGTGATCTGCTGGGTGCAACACATCTGCCACTCCAGAGTTCTCCTTACTGGGCTCTTACTCTTCTGTGTATGCATAGTAAAATCCCCATTAATTCCTTACAAAAGCTTCTCTACTATTGGGTGCAATGCCCAGCAGGTAAGTGTCAAATTGGGGGGGAGGTCTTGCTGGGCTATTTCAAAAGGGGATGGCCTTGTCATATGAATGAATGGAGATTCTTACCTTCAGGTGCCGAAGAAGCCAATGCTGATTGGGAAACTTTTGGAGTGATGTCTGTAAATAAGACAGGTAAGTGCAGGGCCAGATTTACTCTCTCTGATGCACCAATGCCAGGTTGCTCAATGCTCTCTCTCCCCCCCAAACTTGAAGTGGTTGGGTATCTTGGTGCTGCGGGTGCGGCACTGTTGGTAAGGGGGGGGGGGCTTTTGTGCAGCGGTGCCACCCCTCTGCTCTTTGCTTTGGCACTGCATGGAGGCATCGGCATCTTTTGCATGCGGCGTTGAGGCCTTTAACCACTTGAAGACCAGGTGTTTACACCCCCTTCCTAGCCAGGCAATTTTTCAGTATTCAGCACTGCGGTACTTTGACTGACATTTATTCCGTCATGCAACGCTGTACTGAAATTAATTTTATACAATTTTTGGGGGGACAGATAGAGCTTTCTTTTGGTGGTATTTAATCACCACTGGGGGTTTTAATTTTTTTATATTTTAAGGAAATATTACTGAAAATTTTGAAAAAAAAAGTTTTGTTTTATATTATGTTATAATACAATTATTATTACCCAATTTTTGGTAAAATATAAAAGACGGGGTCACGTCGGGTAAATAGACACCAAACCCGTTGAGCTTTTAAATTGTGCGCACCTGCGAAATCGCAAAAAACTACCATACCCAAGATTGAACATAGACGATGCTTTAAAAGCTTTTACCACAAACTGATTTTTTAACCCAAAATCAGTTTGGTGTTATCAGTGATTAATGGCCCTATAATTATTGCTCTCACTGCGACATTCGTGACGAAATGTAACATGTGCGGTGTAATGGGCGCAATCTCCGTTTTCGCACGTATGCGCACGCGTCGCATGTTTGCTTGCGTGTATGTAAAAAAAACTTTCAATGGTTTTTTTTCCTATTTTTTTCCCACTTAACTTTATTGTTATCACATAGGGGAATAAGAAACCCCCCTATGTGATAGCAAAGCGGACGTGACAGGTCCTCTTTATTGAGACAACAGGGATCTCCAAGACCCCTAATATCACCTAGGGACTCCCAAAGAAGCTGATGAAGCACAGATCTGCTCCTCCAGCTTTTGTAGCTGCAGCGTGACAGCTGAATACGAAAGTGATGTACCACATACCAGCGATCAGGCGGCTCCACAGCTGCCGGTCCACTTGTATGTACACACTGACAAGCTGTGCCGCCCCTCTACTCCCTGCCGCCCCGAGGCCATGTCCCCGGTGGCCTTGTGTGGAATCAAGCCCTGAATAAGTGTAAGATTTATAGCGTATATATGTACAGATATGCTTAAGGCTGGATTCACATTGTTCTTTGTGTATGCAGCTTGTGTAGCGATCCTTCCAAAGAAAGATTGTTGTAAAAACATGTGTATTCAATTCAGGTAAATGTGCATATTTGTGCCAATAGAGCAGGGACTGGGGAAGCACAAGCTTCTCCAGCAAAACAATAAGGAAATCCAACTAACCAGTTGATTCTTCTCCTAAACAGGCTTGGCTCGAGGATGTTGGCCAGGATTGGGAAGGGCCTTTAGATCTAAGATTGCTGCCCAATCCAACCATAGCTGATTGGAATGGGCAAACATTCTCTTAAAGAGGAACTTTACCCTTATCTTTGAAATAACAACAAATATGCCTTTAGAAATGTTTAGTAATGGCAATATAAAAAACAGATACTTATAGATCATTGCCAGCTTTTTATTCTTTGCATTCCTTATTTTTCTTTTCCTCCTTATTCTACTCACAGTGGCCATTTTTACTTAAGGGCAGATGAATATATGTCCCTTTACTTCCTGGAACTCTGGCACATGTGACTAGGATATGTGACCATGCACATCATCTCAGGGTAGGAAAATGCCTTTCCCTGAGATCTCATTAGATTACAGATGAGATTTCTTAGCAATGCTCTGCTGATGTAACCTTCCTAGGATGTAATGCTTTGGTCCTCTTGGGCATCACTAATGCCCAAGAGGACCAAAAAGTGGAACAACAATAATAGTAAGTAAAAGAAAAATATGTTTGTTGAACTGAATGTAAGATGATTTTATATCAGCATAAAGAGCTGCGTGCTGATGTGATTTTTAGTGAAAGGGAGTAAAGGTTCACTCTGTATGCACCTTAAAGTCTGTATGCACCTTAAAGTGTCTCTTTTCATTCTCTAATTGATCAACTGAATTTCTGGGGACAGACTGCGGCAGAGTTTCTGCACTCTATTGAATAGTTAATAAGCTGAATACTTCATATTTGGCAGCTTTCTGTAAATATTTGCTAAGGTAATAGTTTCTTAGGAGTCAGTTTAACAAAAACTGGTTTATCATTTATGGTAGATACCGACTCATTGACGGGATTCCTTAATCTCTTTTACACCCCACTGGCAAAATCTTTGCACCGGACTTATGTTTATTTAAAGCTGGGTGTAGATGAGTGCCTAAGAGGCCACCTGAGTCATGTCTGCGTTTGGGTTGAACTTGCCAGCTTTACCAAGGGCAGTACTCTTTAGGGCATGTGCTGCTTAAATGCTTATGCTTTGCAGTGCACTCAACAAAACAGACAAAAACACATTGACAGGTAGGCCACTGCTTGTAAGGATTAGTGAACCCAAAGACATCAAGTGGGTGTGGAAGGGATAGGGGGAGGTGGAAAATCCAGATGTGTTGAGTGCACCCTAATGCAGATGGGACTCTTAAAAGGCTGCCTGCACTTTCCCTTCAGGAAAACACAAGTGGACTAAGACTCCCTCAGCAATGGCAGGAGGGGTGAGAGTCCATGACTACGTCGAGCAGAACTGGAAACTCCAGTGCGGAAATGATGCCTTTGTATTAACATAAGACGTCAGTAGCTGATTTGGCCCAACAATTTCCATCGTGACTGAACCTGACCCTGTTAAAGAAATCTATACCAGAGTTAATTTTAGAAACATTATAATGGAGTCTATTTTCTTCTCAGTTAGCTGGTCTAATTATCTAACTTAATACATCACCTAGGTTGACTCGAGTTGGCAGGAAACATTGGTATTCAGTGTTTGCTATCTACCTTGAGGAATCACTTTCAAGTAAGTACGTTGACAATAGGGAACATTACCCGAAAACTGCATTACCAACCAGGAAGCTACAGGCAAAGCAAATTATCAGTTTTGCTTGGAAGAACATTTAACAGTGGCTTTATTTCTGTTTTGAATAGAACTGAAAACAATACCTACATTAACACATTCCAGAGTTATCAAGCAATGCTTTAATTGAATGATTAACATTCCAGCCAAATACAGAGCCTTTAACACTTGACTGGTTTTAAAGGGAAATTTTTCTAATGTGATCAGATAGATGTAAATATTGTTATAATTGCATGTTAGTTACTACTGTTTTTCTGTTTATAGTTTTTAATTTAGTGTGTTTGGGAAGGCAGACATTTTGTGTGATACACATGCCTCCTGCTTAGTAATGCCACTCAAAAACTGTGCTTTATCATTCCATTCTCTGCCTGCAAGTTTCAGCAATCTCTGATTACTAGAAGCAATCATTACAGAGACTATTTCTCCAAAAAGAAAAAAAGAAACTTCTGCAGGTATAAAGTGCAGGCTCCTAGAGGTGCCCTTATGGCCAAATGCGAGCCTGTTCTGATAGACAAAACCCTGGCACTTCTTCATAGCGCCAAAGCTTTCCCTCTTCTTCCTGCCTCCTGCACATTCTTATTGATCATAGTTGATACCACAGTGATGAGTCAATTGTAATGTAATTGGGGACAAAGAAGACCAAGTCTAATCTTTGCCTGTCTGCTTGATTTTTAAAGCTGTGGGTGCATGCAGGCACTTTATACCTATTGTAGTTGACCCAGTAACCAATTAACCTCCCTGGCGGTATGATTATTCAGGATTTTAGGTACCAAAAGCGGTACATTGTTTTTCAAGCAAATATGTTGTTTTACATTGTAGGCCTGTAGTTCTTAGTAAATCCTAGGAATAACTCACCTAAATCTGTCCAAACAAGAGTCCAGAATGATAAATCCCATCAAAATGACTTTACTATAAACTGTACACTGGTAATTAAAAACAAATATTTGCTGGAAGCGCTTAATGCCTTTCATGTAAAGTGTCCTTTTAAGGTGGTTTTCATAAATTCCATATTGATAGTATGGCTTGACTACTTCTTGGTAGACATACTATGGTAGCCAGAGATGACCTCACAATGTGATTGTTGAGCGACCATTTTAGAATAAGACACAATCATAAACACTCATATTGTCTAAGAATGCATATATATGTACTGTAAAACATCTTCTCTTACACAGATGTTGCTGGAACAAATGCCCCCACTGGAAAATTTCAAATTTTTTCCTGTTTTATTCAAAACTAATTTTTTATTTTCCATATCTTGTCTCAGTGACAATGATTCCAAGACAAGTAGAGTAAATCTCCTTTTAGGTGACACAGATGGCAATAAAAACCTTAACCTTACAACTCTGTCCAAAACTAACGAAAAAAAGTATGTCTTTAAATTAACTTAAGACTTTAAGAAATTCCAACAACCAAAATGACCTCTCCAGTAGGTAAGAAACACTCCGTTCCTAATCATCTTTTTTATTACACTCAACAGGCATTTTTTAACTTTTTTTTGTAGAGTTCATTATTTAAGCTCAGGAGATTGTAAAAAAAAGAATATAGAAGTAGGTCAAATTGGAAGGACTGGAAATAAAAGATGAGCCAGAAAGAACCTGTTGATTTGGTATTTCTCAAAAACAGCTTCGGGAATGCACTGTACCCAATTGTTGCCCTCAGGCATCCCAACTGTCACCAGATCCATTATAACTAAGATTAACATTTCAGAAGCCAATCATAGTCATTTTCATGCTTTCATACATTCTTCACAAATGAATCTGATGCAAAGCCTAAAATAAAATATTTGGAATGATCAGTATAATTAATGAGAAAATGTTTGGTGATGACACAAAGTTTTGGTTGAGATTGGTTGAAATAAAAAAGGTGGTTGAACTATATGACTTTTGCAAAGATTGGGCATTATAGCTTGTTAAAGGCGCCAAAGAACTAAAGGGTGATGAAAAAAACTAAAGATAAATCTTACTGCATTCTTGGAATTCATAAACCCTTATAAAAGACCAGATTAGTAAATGTTCTCAGATTTGCTCAATCTGGGAATTGATTCGCTCATCTCTCACCATTCTAACCAGTGCTGAACACCAGTCTGTAGTGACATTATTCTTTCAAATTGTAATTAACTAATTATTCTTCTATTCCACAGTGATTGTATTTTTTTTGTCCTGTAGTTTGCAAAAACACTGAATCAAAGAATACACTGAACATATTCCAGCAATTGCATTGGATACAAATGGATAAAATATATAGTGGACACTGTGTGGATCCTTTCTTGTCCTGATCTAAACCTCTCTCCATGTCTACCCAAGTGAGACAATCCAGTTTTACTGGGAGTAGATTGAGATCAAAGTGTGCAGAACAGAGCTCATTTTATTTAATCACTGATTATAAAGAACTGACTTCCTCTTTCTTCTTTTATTCTCTTTTTCCTTTGGTTATGTGAACTAAATGGTCACACTAACATTACATAAGTAAATGCCCTCAACCTCATTGTTGAAATGCTATAAAGAAAAAGGAAATAAATCATTAAAGTCAGAAAAGAAGCCTAATTGATGCATATATTTTATTTCTTTTTAATCCGCTGATAAATTGAATAAAAGTGTCTGTGCTTGAGACTATTCAACAGTGCAGAACAGAGATCAAAGCCAAAGGGCAAAGTGTAGCAATGCAGAACAAACAGGCAAACTGCATTTGCTGCGGTGTCATCAGAGAAAAGTGAATGGGCTATTATAGGTTGCACCTCTGAAGAAGGGGTACAATGAGCACAATACTGTGAGGGGAATTTATCAAAACTGGAGCAGACAAAATCTGGAGAAGCTGTGCATGGCAACCAATCAGCATCCACCTTTCAATTTCAAACCTTAACTGAACAAACTGAAGAGAAAAGCTGACTGCTTGACATAAGCAACTGCTCCAGATTCTTCTGCTCCAGTTTTGATAAATTCCCCCTGAGTATGCACTGGCCGTGATGAACAGGGGTTTCCAGTCTGCAGTAGGTAAACACATGGAGGTAAAAAGTTCCATACGGTGATATTGTGCTTGATCAAGCAGCTCATAAAGTGGGAGGGTATCTATACACTACAATAATAGAAGAACAAGACAAGGCCACACGGCTTTAGTGATATGATATATTTAATGATAAAAAAGCAAAATGGCAACTCACAAACTGCAATAGCGGAGGCAGCGCAACTCTAGCCAGTGGATCAGCTGCATCCCACACACCATGGCCTGTGTTTTGCCTGTGATATAGTTCTTGTGGCAATCAGGATAGCTCTTTAGACAGGTCCCGCTTCAAAAGCTCCAGCAAGCAACAACCACAGTCTCCAGAGAGCAACCCTAGGAGAGGGGTGCAGAATGCTTCTTGAGTGCTGACAAGGAAGGTGACGTGTATCAAAGTTATTACCCCTTTCTCAAGCCTAACTAACAGTGGATGCACTATGATCTAACTATAACAGCAGTGCTATACATACCATAGCACATCCCTTGTTAGTTAGGCTTGAGAAAGGGGTGATAACCCGTCACACATCAACCATCTTGTCAACACTCCAGAAACATTCTGCACCCCTCTCCCAAAGGTCCCCATAGGAGAATGTGGTTGCTGCTCGCTAGAGATCTTGGAGCAATACCTGTTTAAGGCTTTATTCACATATAGCGTTTGCTTTTTCAAATGCTGAAACCTTTCATCTGCACGGATTCTGCTCGTTTGTGGCTATTACTATTGCTGCGAACGTGCGGAATCCATCAGAGTATCGTGGTTAGACTATTTTGCGGGCCGTGTGGTTTCGTACCGTGCGCCCACTACGAATGTCTGAACAGTACACATTAAAGTGCATTGTTTTATATGTTTAGAGTGGGACAACCGCTCCTGTATGAATGGAGCCTTAGCCGTTACCCTGAATGCCGCAAGAACTGTATCACAGCCCCGTCACTGGCCATGGCATGTGGACTGCAGCTGACTCTGTTGCACTGGCCTGAAATTGGCTGTTTACCCTATTGCCTGTTTGCTTTTATTTTCCATAAATATATTGTTTTTATTGCAACCTTGTCTTTTTCTTCTATTATTTCAGTGTATGTTCCATCTTGCTCTTTGTTTTACTAAATTAACATGCATCAGGCTTATTTAATAAAGTTGCCCATTCATGTCAGGATTTAAAATTTGGAATTAAATTATCTAATTTTCAGGCAAAACTCCTGACACCTAAAATGGGCACACTCTGTCCTTTACATTATCTACTGTTTGGTATTAAAGGGGATATTTTGCTTATGTATTTACATACAGTATCTACACAAAGATGTATCGAAGCCTGGATGTGGTTTTATGGGTGTGGTTACAAGTTGGTGTGGTCAGTAGGGTGTCCCCGGATTTCATTTTGAAAATCTGGTAACCTTACTCCAGGTGCCTCACGTGACCCAAAAAACACCAGTAGTGTACAATTGTGTCTATGTAGACCAAGATAATTGTGTGAAAGCAAAATGCTTCTAGTCCAAATAGTCCAACCTTTGGACAGATAAATACTTTGGAGTGTATGGTATTTTGTCGGTTATAGATGAAGTTTGTCACAATGATACAGTAGATCAGGATTAAAGTCAACCTAGGTTGTATGGATGCTACCAGTTGATATTACAGGTCTCTTGGCAGCTCCATAGGCAATATATCGGTGTCAGTTCGGCCTAATAGATCCAACCACATAGCTAAATAACTGGGAAGGCCAGGCCTTCTATGCAGTCTTTGCTGCCATATTATTCAGCCCAAAAATGTATTAAAAGGGAATAATAGCACCAAGACATAATGTGTAATTACAAAAACTCTCAAATCATCCCGATTCTTGTCCTTTTAATTGTCAGTGTTTTTAAGGGAGAATGGTGTTTTCTTTTTTACAACCTACACAGCAAAAATAGTTGGCAGATATTTAAAAAATTTGAAGCACCAAAGTTTTGGACAGTAGCCAAGCTTTCATGATGGGCCTGTGGGTACAAAGGTGGTTACCACAATGGATCTGTTGTCAGTAACTAATATATTCTACCCTTTTATCAGTCAAGACTTAATATTTTCTTTTCATATCCCTGACCCATAACTTGACTCCAAAACTGAATGCTTACCTATCACAAGTATGACTATTCATAATTTATAAGCAGATCATAAAACTTGACACATTAATTATTATAACCATCATGTTAGATATTAACACAACTAGTTTGACGCATACATCTTCATCTTGAGATACAACGTACAATTACAAAATAAGCATAAACTGGTGATGAAATCAATTAAACGAATTATGCTGTATTTATTATAGCACTATAGATCTTTATTACAGTGAACATTTCAGTTACTATACATTTCTGACTTGTCACAATATACAGCAACAGTATTTGTCAAAAAAAGCTGTGCTTTTTATCATTAAAACAAACTTTAACCTCAGGTGCAACGATTTTGTCTAGGCTGAGATAATGTCAGTCTACTGTAGATAGAAAGATCACTGAACAAAGATAACGCCGTCCTTCTGGAAAGAACAGCAAATGAAGGATTTGTCACGGGGAGTGCTGTGATCACTGTGATAGAAAGTATATACCTGCAAATTTTATACTTACTAATTTTTTAGCATGCATTCACTTAGAGTGGAACTACAACATCCTATCCCTTACAGCCAAGGAGGGTGCCATCTTAGCCTCTATTTGGATTGCAGTTGCCATGGTGCTGCACATGTGATCAACTATGACACCAACCATTTGAGGGCTTGAAAGTTTGGAGAGTTGAAATAAACACACTGACAACCTTGACAACTGGCATGACTTAAAATTAACTGTTTTGGGAGACATTAAATTGATGGGTAAAGTTTGTCTTTAACATGGAAATATATATCTGATGTTAGATCCACTTTGAAAGTGGTTGTTCAAAGACTGGCAGCAAGGCTATCCCTATTATGGGGCAGCCTGAGGCAGTTGCCTCAGGCGGCATCTCATTGGGTCATGTGCCTGCCGCCCTCTTTCTGGCCAGAACATCCTAGGTTGCTAAGAGCTCTTAGTATCCTTTGATGCTCTGGATAGCATCCTGCCCAGCTCCTGGCAACCGGTGACTTCAGTGAGCTGGACGGGATGCTGGACAGAGGTACCCCCTCCAGTAACGTGTGCCGCCAACTCCCCCCCTGCCCGGTAATGTGTGCCGAGAACATCCCACGCCTTCTCCCCTGGTAACATGCACCACTAGCATCCCAACCCCCGTCTCAGGCAGTGAAAAGTGTGGGGACAACCCTGACTGACAGTAACCATCAGGAATCAATAATCCATTTTTCAACAGTTTAATGAAAGCATGTTTTTTCTTTATTGCTTAGAGTTATTGTACTGCACCTAAAGAAGCCCAAATCCAGGTTGGGCACCCCTAATCCTGCTCTCTCGTCATGCCCCTCATTGGACCCTGTATTTAACAAAAAAAGTAGCATTCATAACTTTTTTCGAGCTCTGTTTTTTTCCGGTCACATGATGCATGGGATCCTTTTTTTCTCTCCCTGAAGTGTACAGCATTGATCTCAGGCTGGCATGATAATGCACCTCCAGGGTGTGTGTCCATGACGCCCTAGGCTGACAGGAAATAGATTAAATTATACTAGGTGTCATTCAACCCCAAAGAGGACCTACAGCGCTGGATGGAGTGGCAAGCCTTTAGGTCTGCTCAGGGGACAGCGCTGAGGTGTAAGTGAGTACTGTGGCAATTTTATACCGCAATAAATTTATTTTTACTGGAGTTGAGCTTTCTGGGAGTGTATATATGTGGTGTTTTTTTTTTAAATCTACAGTACATGTAATTTGTGTTAGGTAAACATTTTTTATTAGGGCTGTGCAAATTAACGATTAATTTCTCGATTAATCGTTAATCTTTTTGATCAATGAAAATTTTTTTGATCGATGAATTTTTTGATTGATTCATTACATTTTTTTTTTAACTTTCTGCACGAGCGCCAGCCAAGGCATTGGCCTATACAAATACAGCACAGCAATGAAGTAATAAAATGAACTAGGATCACACTAATCCAGCACGTTATTATTCTGAGTTGCCCCACTCAAGCGGCGGACATATTGAGTGGGGCACGTGAGATTAATAACGTGCTGGATTAGTGTGATCCTAGTTCATTTTATTACTTCATTGCTGTGCTGAATGTGTATAGGCCAATGTAGTTGGATCTGTATGTGCTAATCGAAATTAATCGATTAATCGATTAAAAATAATTTAGATTAATTGAACACGAAAATTTTAATCAGTAACAGCCTTATTTTTTATCAATATTCTTTACTGTCCTACTGTTCTTTACTGTCTTAAAAACCCTCTTCTTATGTAAAATTTATAATTATATAGGTACATGGGAATGGCAACAGGTGTTCCTTGCAAACAGCAGCTCTGCTTCCTGCTTTGCAGTGCTTCACAACAGTTGTACATTAATGGTTCCTCTGAAAACGCAAGTATGAGTATGAGTACTCGTCCAAATACTCGGCATTCATACCGATACTAGTATCGGTATCAGTGCATGCCTAGTTAGCATATTAAAACCATAGCTCCCAACATTTTGAGATGCGAAAAAGGGACACCTTCCAGCACAATGTATTTACTCAATGGACACCCCCATGCCACGTCCCTATTTATGTGCACCATCAAGATTTTATATGCCAAAAATGTTTGGTTAAAGCTAGAATTGTTGTTTATCACCATTACTTTTCCTTTTTATTGGCTTTTCAAAATGACAAACAAGATAATTAAGAGATAGGATTAAAGTTTTTTGTAAAATATAGAACTTTTTGAAAGATATCTGTACATCAGACCAGAGGGATTTGGTTCCAAATGAGGGACAGTCCCTCCAAATGAGGGACACTTGGGAGGTACACTATATTGCCAAAAGTATTGGGACGCCTGCCTTTACACGCACATGAACTTTAATGGCATTCCATTCTTAGTCCGTAGGGTTCAATATTGAGTTGGCCCACCCTTTGCAGCTATAACAGCTTCAATTCTTCTGGGAAGGCTATCCACAAGGTTTAGGAGTGTGTCTATGGGAATGTTTGACCATTCTTCCAGAAGCACATTTGTGAGGTCAGGTACTGATGTTGGAGGAGAAGGCCTGGCTCGCAGTCTCTGTTCTAATTCATCCCAAAGGTGTTCTGTCGGGTTGAGGTCAGGACTCTGTGCAGGCCAGTCGAGTTCCTTCACCCCAAACTCGCTCATCCATGTCTTTATGGACCTTGCTTTGTGCACTGGTGCGCAGTCATGTTGGAACAGGAGGGAGCCATCCCCAAACTGTTCCCACAAAGCTGGGAGCATGAAATTGTCCAAAATGTCTTGGTATGCTGATGCCTTAAGAGTTCCCTTCACTGGAACTACGGACCAAGCCCAACCCTGAAAAAGAACCCCACACCATAATACCCCTTCACCAAACTTTACACTTGGCACAATGCAGTCAGGCAAGTACTGTTCTCCTGGCAACCGACAAACCCAGACACGTCCATCGGATTGCAGAGAAGTGTGATTTGTAATGCCAGAGAACACGTCTTCCCTTCTCTAGAGTGCAGTGGCGGCGTGCTTTACACCTCTGCATCCGACGCTTTGCATTGCACTTGGTGATGTAAGGCTTGGATGCAGCTGCTCGCCCATGAAAACCCATTCCATAAAGCTCTCTACACACTGTTGTTGTGCCAATCTGAAGGCCACACAAAGTTTGGAGGTCTGTAGCTATTGACTCTGCAGACAGTTTGTGACTTCTGCGCACTGTGCGCTTCAGCATGCGCTGACCCACTTCTGTCATTTTACTTGGTCTACAACTACATGGCTGAGTTGCTGTTGTTCCCAGTTGCTTCTACTTTGTTATAATACCACTAACAGTTGACCGTGGAATATTTAGTAGCAAGGACATTTCACGGAACGCCTGAATCCAATGACTTGGAGGGGTTTCCCAATACTTTTGGCAACATGCGATTTTCATGATTGGTTTACATTTACCGAAGAATGTAATTGATGGTCACTCAGACATTTGAATATGGTGAGATTTACTGTCTTACAGTGCTTAGAATTGACTTAACTAGGTAACAGTTACAATTATTTTTATTTGAATGTCTTCATACTAAGTCATAAATTATTTTAAGGTCATAGAGAAGAAATAAGGGTTGGTAGCCTTTAAAATATGCTTTAGACTTGTCAATGTTTAGTTGAAACTGTGGATGAGGCTGTATGAAGGTCCTGTCAGCAAGTACTTCACTTCAGGAATTTGCAGCTTTTATTAACTTCCTCACTGTCATCCAATTCACTTAGCAGAGATATAAGTGAGGAATGCATAGTTCCCACATCTACTTTAGTTCCTACAGGAACAAAGTGCTCACATCCATGCTTTTTTCTTATGACCTATGCCTTAACATTCTCAGCAATGTGTTGCATTAATTGTTACTTTGTTATATATAATATATGTACTGTATATATATATATATATATGTATATATATATACAGTATATATAATATATATGCACAGTATACAGGGAGGGCCGGGAGCCAGAAAGTGACGTGCGAGGAAGCTGTAAACTATCCTAGTCTTGTCTTCTTTAAGAAGGTATTTTCTTCTTGGTGCCCTTCGAGTGCAGAAACATGGAATGATCTTCATTCAGCCCAATGAAGGTTAGTAGGATCATGCAAGTACCTGGTTGTGGGCAACAACAGACCTTGCTGGTCACCAATCTTGAGGAAATGAAATTAAGAAGTGTTTAAAATCTTGTGCATTTACTTATATATTTGATTTGATGTCATAATTTAAACATAAATCTGATCTTACAACAAACAATATAACTGAGTCAATATGAAAAACAAAACACAGCAAAAGATCTGTTAGTGTAGATTATGGCTCAAACTGTTGATCTAGTACAAGTTCAAGCACTGAGTAGTATATAAAGACCAACTACAGAGCCACCCAAGTACTAGTTACAACAAACATCAATTATTCATACAGTAGAGTAGTGTTCGTTATTGCTGTCCTGGCTCCCTTGACAAACTTGAACATTGGCTTTTACTTCATTAAAAAAAAACAAAAAAAAACACTGATGTATTAGAAGTCGTGTGACAATGAAGTGTTTCTAACAATGATATACTGATTTTACAGGCCCAACACCCACTGGCCTATTTAATAAAGCATTGTAAAGTGTACTACAACCATCAAGGCTTATGACAGACAATCAGAATTAATGTAAAATCTGGCTAATGTTCTGGGGTTATGACGCAAATACTGAAGTAATTTGTAAAAAGCCTTTATTATGAATAAATTACGAGTATTTATATAGCGCCAGCACTTTACACAGCACTTTACATAAAGTACATTCACATAGGTCGCTGCCGTTAAAGAGCTTTTAATCTATAGTTCCTATCTCATACACATTTTTTTCCTTCTTTAAGGTCTGTGATGCATCGAAGACTCGAATCACCCCTGTGAACAAAAAAAGTGAATTGTGAAATCACAACACACTAAAAAAACATACTTGGGCCAATTTAGAAAGGAATCTGCCAGCATGACTTTGGAGTGTGAGAGAAAACTGGAGTACCCAGGGGAGACCCATGTAAGCACGGGGTGAACATGCAAATGCCGAAGCAGAAGTGCTAACCACTAAGCTACTTCAAAAAAGCAGTACATATTGGGGATGAGTGAATTGGCCTAAGTTGATTTTTTTGCCATGCAACTCATTGTAAATTCCAGAAATTGTGAACTTTAATCTGAACTCCATTGAAGTCAAGGGAGGGAAAATCTTGACAATCAGTTTTGGCCATTTGGGCCAATAGGCAAGTGGGTTGCCAAACAAAGGGCATGGGGAGCTGATCACTGCCCAATGGCAAACATGTGCAAATGCAAAAAAAGTACTATTTACCGTTGATAGAGTCCTCATTGTTATCAGACTTAGAATGTGACATTGGAAAAACACCAATCCTTTTAATTACATGCTTAGAATAAGCCATTAAGCTGTATGTGGTGTTACAGCACAAGACAAGTCTCACGGACAGCATCAGCAACATTGCATTCCAGCATCACATAATTTGCATATCTAATAAATGTTTTTACTTTTCATTTTTAATAGTTTTCATTCAGTTTTAAAAGTGGGAAAAGTGATAACAGCAGGATTCTAGCTCACAGGATAGCTTAGGGGTTCTCAGAAGCATGAGTGAATCACTTAGCTGCTACACAACCTGTAGAGTTCACAGGATCATATGCAAGATTTGGGTCTGCCTGTGTGTGTCAAGTTAGCTAGATTTTGGGTGAGCTTCCATCTAGCTGGTGATCCTGCAGGCTGTGATAGCTTTAGTATCAATGTGTGTGTGCTGTTTTTGGTCCATACCTTTTGGGTTCTCGTGATAATTTGACAGACTGCTAGTCAATTTATTATGTCAAGCACTGGACCTCTGGCCTCCCTCATCTCTGTACCCCAAAGTTGACTTTGGTTTTCCATTTGTTCCTGCCAAGGCAAAATAATAGCTAATCAAAGATGGGGAGAAAGAAGTTAAATAGGGTTGATCAGAGTTACTTTAAGGTAAAAAAGAACAGGTTTTTTTAACTGACAATACATGCAGACCAAAGGGCACCACTTTGATCTGCTATAAATAAACCAGAAAAGTTACAATGCAGCAATATTAACATTGCTAGATTATTACTCTGCAGATGCTACTCTGTGAGTGTCAATTTACATAAGAGCAAGAAGATCTGCTATTGTGCAAATAAACAAAATGACAGCTAGATTTTGCCAGTGAATGTGGCTGAAGAGCTGTGTGGGAGCAGGAGGGGCTGGGCATAGTACACACACCCACAGTATTTAGATTAAGTTTTTTGGGGGCATTTGTAGCATCCCCAATGTCCATAACTGAAAAGACAATATCACCTGTAAGTGTATGTGGTCATTGTGCACTGTTTGTAGTTTAGTTTGTAGGAAACACATGTTAACTGATCAAATATTGCTCTTTGTGCTGCTTTCTAATATAGAACCGAGTGTAAGGTGTCACTCGTTTACATCGCCTGCCACCCAAACAGCATTATTTCCTCCAGGGAGAAGCGTTTAAATCCCAAAGGTTAGATATTTGCCATACAAATGTTCCTTGTTTCTCTTAACTATTGCCTACAGCATTTGCAAATTTCTACTACGTCACAACTTGACAAGCTGGAAAATGAATAATACTTTGATGACAAACACGGAAGTCTTCATTTTCTTTCTGTTTCACTGATACTTTGTATTCATAGTACTTGGACAAACAGAAAAAATACACTGTCTACACAAAAGATAAATCTGTTATTAAAGTGGCATTCTTACATATACACTTTCTATACTGGATGACTTTTTAGGTTCCTGTTTATTTTGTCAAAATTCATTTGAGCTCTTGAACAAAAAATACTGTTTAAAGGCTACAGTAAGAAAAGAAAAAAAACCACTCTAAAATTCCCCCAAAACAAGCCGCACAATACAACAGAAATTAGAAAAAGAACAAATACTACAGCCTGTTCATTCAGCTACACTATTTACATTAGGAGAATATACTATATTGCATTGTGTGGAATACTCACCTCTTTTCGTCAGGCATGGCACCATACCTGCACTAGACTTAGTATTCTTAAAAGCTTGCACTATACTATACTGTATATTCAGTTAGCCAATGAGGCATTGGCTACATTTTCCAGGTCCAGCAACTATCTATAGCTAACACACGTAACTGTTTGCATTGGATTTATTTTAGCACTAAAAGTAGTATTAAACTCTCAAACTTTTTTTCAATAATGAGTCCACATCAAACAATTGTACATTGGCCAGAAAAGTATTTCTTTACATTTTTGACCATGCACTTGCAGTCATCATGTTTCTAATCAACTGGTTCCAAGTCTCTCAGCTCAGGTTCCCTGAACTTCCTGTCCAGTACAAGAACACAATGAACAGCACAGTCTCCAGCAGCTGTCGATTTATTAGCTTGGAGAAGAGTGAATGAACGAGGGAGGAAGGAGGAGAGGATCCGGGGGGAGGAAAGCTGGTAGCTTTGCTGTGCCTGTGTATTTGTGGAGGCAGATACAGCATACCAGCACACACTAGGGTGGCTCCATGGGACACTGCAAGGAAAAGGATTCACCCTAAAACAGAATATCAATTCCAGTGCTCAGGGACATAGCTGATTCTGTATGAAGCTAAAACTTTCAAAAATCAAGAAGAGTCATCCATTGTAAGTTATTTCATCAGCATTTGAAATTTTCAGTGCAAATTTGCATGTAAATTTGGCAGGATGAATAACTCTGTGAATTGTTTATACATACACTCCTTTGTCACTTGTTCTAAAAGTGGTATCTAACAAACATTTTGAAAATCACATAATGATTGTGTTGTAAGTGTTCCTGCGGTTCGCATCAAGTCATAATAAGAAATTCAACTTTTGTTCTTCATGTTCCATAATGGAAACTTTGACGATTGGAGAACCACATTGTTGGACCCTTTACCTTTATCTCACTTTATCTAAAGGGTTACACTGCTCAGTGGCGTAACAACCGGGGGGGCAGCAGGGGCGCGGGCCCAGGGCGAAAAGTGAAGGAGGGGCGCCGGGCGAAAAGTGAAGGAGGGGCGCCGGGCGAAAAGTGAAGGGGGGGCGCCGGCCGAAAATGGCACTTTCGGCTAAATGCCGAAAGTGACATTTTCCTGCCGTTTTGTCGGCGCGGCCGTGATTCCTTTCATCCCCGCTGGGACACAGAGCAGTGCCCAGCAGGGATGAAAGGAATCAGAGAGAAAATGACAGCCGGCAGTTGCTATTCCAAGTGGGAGTGAATTGGGTCAAATCTTACCTGCTAGTTTTGCCCATGCAGGTATATGTGTGTGTTCCCAAGCGAAAACCGCCCAGACGGCAAGTCCCATGTGGTCCTTCACAGTGGGCCAATGAGGGGTGAGAGTCAAGTGACCCCGATTTCGAGAGTCAAGTGACCCCGATTTTCTTTCTTAGACTTAGAAGACTATTAGAAAGAAGATCAATCGGCAGTCTCACCGAACTGGCCAGCCGGATGGTCGACGACTATTTAAGACCCCATGTGTTAGCCTTACCTTCATACTAACAAGACACATCCGATCTTCTTAAAAACATAGACGGTATTATGATCCCACCAGACTCTTGGCTGGTTACAATCGACGT